>NC_081830.1:74098660-74301160 GCF_030867095.1 Alligator mississippiensis
TACTAAATTAGACAATAAAAATGTTAGCAATTGCTGACAGGAAGAGAAAACTTTTTAGCATGCCCCCGATCATTTCAAGTGTCTAGCCAATAACCCCAAACCTATGAGTCTCCAGTAGGCATTGGAATCAATTTTACCCACTGGTTTAAAGGCTAGTCTTTAATTGCAAATGAAGTCAAGGTTAAAATAATGTGGCTGAAGTTATCACTTTTCATAAGGCAAACGCATCCCAACAATATTTAATCAAATAGTCTGTCCTATCAATACAATACTAGAAACAGTAACTGCACATTTTTCATACACTGTATTTCCATTCTTGAAGCATTTTCTCTAATTTCTGTTGTGCTTTGCATTAGCTGTCTCATTATATGAAAGACATTATGTCACTTCTCTGTTTATTAGTGTGCTGGCCCTAAGCCCTAACAATAATAGTGGGCCAAATACACCCACTTCTGGCAACCAGCCTAGTGATTAAAAAGATTGTTGCAAGTTGAAAACTAAGAGGAATTCAATCATCCACCTAACCTTTAGATGCATCGAGGAACTAGGTAATTTGATATAATGATGTAGTGGGGTTCACATTTATCTTAAATCTTACCAAGAGATTACAGTGATTCTGGTCCATAGCTATGGAAATTATTGGTCACATCTGAGGACTGGAGGGTATCATATGATTATGTTTGATATGAAAAAGCAAAACAGTTGAGCATCTGACTTACATATCCAATTACTATCTATCACCTACTGTATCTTTAGCAAAGAAAAAACCTACTCCAGTTGTTAATTTTAATCTAAAATATTTACATTCTTTCAATGTTTTTATTTGAAAAAGAGAAAATCAAATCAACTGGCTTGCAGACTGGCCTGGGTGAGTATAGGATTTGGGTCTTTCTGGGCCATTGTCTGTTCTGACTATGTGGACTGATATTCCACTCTAGAGGCTAAACTTTTGCTTAGAGCTGTTTAAACCTGGAACAATTACACTGACTTCAGTTTGACTATTCACAATTTACGCTCATGTAAAGGAGAGTGGAACATGCCCCACGTAAAGCTGCTTGGAGTTTAAGGCCATGAAGTATTTTTTGTCTTCTTAAGCAAAGCAATTCTAGGACAACACTGAAGAGGGCAAAATTCCAACCTGGTATAAGTAAATTGCAAATTGTAACTAAAACCATTTAGGTACTCCCATTCCTCCACTCCATTCACTGGGTTATCACTTACACCCAGCAAATGGCATCTGAGTAACATATGTCCAGTCAGAACCAAACCAGATGGATAGTAGCTCCTTTAGGATGAAGGATGAGTGATGAAGGAAACAAAAAAGGTGGCAAAAAGAGCCATGGAATAATTGTAAGGAAATCTAAAAACATTAACTGATTACCACCAAATATATGTATAATGCCCTTTCAATAGTCCTTTTTATTTTTATCAGAGTTTAGTTTAAGGATTACAAGCACTGTGGAGTCTTTTTCTACATCTCTTTCAAACTATAATCATAGTATGTAGGAAGACATTTAATTCTTAATGACATACACAACCTGCACATGATTAAAGCTGAGCTGGAGCAGAATTAGCTATTCTGCTAACAAAATCGTATCTGTTATCAGCCTTGCAAGAATAAGAGTGTTTGGAAGGGAAATGAAGGCCTGCTGACCTGAAGCCCACTCCCCTGGGTCAGTGCATGCTGGGAGGGGAAATAAGCTACAGAGCAGACAATTTTCAGCTTGACTGGTTTTACTTTCTCTACCAGGCCTCACAAAAACAAACTGACAAAACAAAGGACACAAAATTAATGACCCATGCATTCTGTCAATTGACTCTTAGTAACAGTGGCTAGTTCACCTTAATTTTTTTTTCACTTTGAGCAAGTAGCCTTAGGCACTGGTTAAGGTTCACTTAAAAATTCTTCAAAGGCATCGCTTGGTTTTCATTAATTTGCTAACTGTAATTTTGGCTGCTACCTAACAAACAATGCAGAAGACTTTATTCAAATTTCATTGAAACTCAATGCACAGATTTTTCTGTGGTTTATAGTCCTGGATTTTCTTCTGAAATCCAATTATTTATGAGGTTCAAGTTTAATTCAACAGCAAAACTAGAAAGATACATTATGAAACAGTCACTACGATTATGCAATTGAATTGTTTCTGAAATGCTTTACTTACATTTTATACTCTGGCATATTTTAAGCATTAGTGAATGTCATTTACAAAAGGCTAAAGGTGTGGTCCATCCCCCAAGGTGCTGAGTGCCCTCAGCTCTCAATAAAGTCATATGGCTAGCTTTTTAGTGACTTAAGGCACATGGCAAAAGGTGTATGATAGGTGCATTAAAGTCACTTAGGATTGGATAGTTAAAACACTGCATAAGTTTTTAAATATTTACCCCATTATATAAATGTCCATTGAAGGGCACTTACATAAATGATAAGCACCTACAGCAAATACCTTTAGAGACCAAGATCTGAGGTATGCAGAAGAGATAAGGGCACTTCCTGCAAATCCTTATTCACAGAACAGGGCAAACAGTCTCATTGATATGGATGGGGCTTCTTGTAAAAGCAAGGGTAGCAGTACTGAGATCTTAAGCTGGTGTTTGCTTTTATTTTTTACTCAAGCCTGCTTGCTTTGAAATCAGTGGGAGATTTACTGCTGAATCTCACTGGTTTCAGGGCAAGCAGGAGCAGATTCTTGGTTATTTTCTTTTCGCTGCTGTTCACACCATAAGGCCTAATTCTGCAAGGTCCTGATTCTCTCTTTGAGGTGCTCAGTGCCTTTACTTCTCTGCCGCCAGTGGCTTGTTTTATACAAATGTTCTTCAATAGAGGTTTATTATATGTCATAAGTACTTCAAATGTTAATCTCACCTTCAAAAGTCTAAATATACAATAAGTAAGTGATGGTGACCAAACACTTAAACAGCTATGGAAATGTCTCTCATTACTCATCAAAACACAAGGGCAACTGTCTTCACCTGTAATAAACAGGAGTGTATTTAACAACCACTTCACCTGCTGAAATGTGTGCATATAATTTTATTATAAGCAAAATTCTTCAATAAAGTAAATAAATTACTGTACATAGGTTTCCTTAGTTTTTAAAATGAGGCCTTCAAAAGGAAAACAATGCATTGGACCACAGGATCAAATACCTTGCGTGCCTCATATTTGTATTTGGTGTGCTGTAACACTATATGCCCTTCAAAGTGCTGTATAAATGTGAACTAATTCAACTTTACAACAACCCTGCAAGATAGATACACAGGTATTAACCTGATTTTACAGATAGGGAAACTGAGACAGATAGGTTAAGTGTCTCAAAGCCACAAAATACAGTCAGCGAACGAGCAACACTGGTCATGATCAGGGTCATGATTACGCAAGACCACAGATGGAGTTAGCATCAGAACCAAAGGAATTCCCTTTGTTTATTCACCAAAGGTATATGGGGCATTTTTTAATGCATTTCCAATGTGGTGCCAGGCACTTTTAATTAGCAAGCCGTGCTAATTAAAAGTGCCTGGCGCCGCATCAGAAACACGTATCAGTGGCACAGCGCGCCTCTGCGCTGAGACAATGGCAGTGGTGCACTTTGAACTAAAGCACATTGAACATGTTTTAATTCGAAGCGTACCATCACCATTTTTTCAACGCTGAGGCGCACTGCACTGCTGATACAAGTGACATGCGGGGCTGCCAGAGCGCATCAATTTACATGCTCCACCAGACTCAATTAATTGATTAATCGAGTCTGCTCCAACTCATGTGTGCAGGCTCATCATGTGTGTGTAAGTGCCCATGAAGACTAACATTATAACAACTTAAAAAGTCTACTTCTAACAGACCGGGTTCACTACCAAATATCTGTAAACTTCCTAGGAAGTTATAAAATATTACAGCAATGCTCATTTAGTGCTACTTTTAGTTGCATTTGTCAGTGTTTCCATTACAAGTCCTTTTTTAAAGAATTTATAATGCAGCCACAAAAAGCTGCTTTGGACGGACAGTTGGCATGAATACACTTTCTCAGCTAGGAGAAGTCAAACTAAAAACAGTTGGCTTCATCTTTCTTTAGGCTACACTAACGAATTAGTGTGGTTTTAAAAATGATCAAAAGGTTGTGATTTTACATGCTAAATTAGAATTTTTGTCTGATTTCATATACTTTAAAATACATCATAGAACGCTAAAATCATTTATTTTTACTCCACTTATACAAAATCCATCTCCTTCTGATATCCCCTGGTATTAAATCAGTTGAGTTACTTATTGGATGACCTCACTTATTTATTCAATTACAGAGGGTATGGACACACATACTTTTGGAGGTGTTTCAAGAGAGGAACATTTCAGAAGGGCAGTCGTTGTTACATTCTAATTATTATGGGTGGACAAGCCAGGAACAAAAAACGGCTCCAACTTTTATACTCCTTTTATCCAGTGTTAAAGTTAAAGCGACGTTACTATATGTTTTTCATTCCCAGCCTACCCACAAACAACAATTAGCATGTGACAGCTCTTCCTCTTTTGAAATGGCTCCCTGGCTAGGGACAGACATTACACACAAACTGGTATAAGTGATCAAAACCTGTTTAAAACTGTAACAGAATTTCATTGCACACAGACTGGTTTCATAATGGCCAAAACCAGTTTAAGATAGATTTGGATGGATGTAGTACAAGACTTAATTGGTTTAGGTTAAGCTGGGCTATCTGAGCTTAGGTTGAGCTTCTGTCCCAGATCCCCTCCAGACTCAAGTTACCTCTCAGTCCCCCAGCATCCCTCCTTTTAGGGCAGGCTGACTAGACTCCACATCACTGTCTGCTCCAGCCAAGCCAAGCCAGCCCCGTCCCTGGGCTGTCACAGACCACAGGTAGCAAAGCAGGAGCCCAGCCTCCAGAAGACACGAGGGCTGGCAAGGGGGGCAATGGAGCCCCCTGCCCTCCCCCTCCAGCTGGGGTCTACACAGTGTGGGGGAAGAGGCAGAGGGAGCCACAGCGGGGACTTTTCCTCCACAGCCCAGCTTTCCTCCCACCACAGCCTGATCGGGTGATTGTCCCAGCCCCAGTCCCAAGCCAGACCCAGCCTCTCAGCCATAGGGGCCAGCGGAGAGAAACCTGGGCTGCAGGGGGAAAGCTGCCACCACGGAGCTCACCCTGCATTGTACAGACCTCAGCTGGGGGGAACCACCTGCCCCTTCCCCCTATCTGATAAGCTGGGGCTGGTATGGGATTGGGGCGGGGGTGGTCATCCAGCTGGGTTGCAAGAAGGAAAGCCAGAGTGCAGGGGAAAATGGGCACTGCAGAGGGAAAAGCCACATTGTCTAGACCCCAGCTGGGGGAGCTGTGGCCAGAGCGAAGCTGGGGGGCTCTGTCCCCCACCCCCCCATGCTTCCCCAGGGCCACCATGGCTACCAGCTCTGGAAGCCTAGGGTTTGGGGAAGGGGACAGTCCGCAGTGACAGAAGGGGATTGAGAGCATGTGCCTGACAGCCAGTCAGGGATGGCCTTGCTCGGCTGCCAGGCTGGGATGTGCGCAGGAGCAGTACTCCCCTTCTGGCCTGCTTTCCATCCCTTGCCTTCCACCCCAGGGGTGAATGCGTGTTACAATTGCTCATGATCCAAACTTCGCAGCTTAGAAAAACCCACAACGGTTGGATCAATTCTGCCTTGGCCTTGTTGACTGTCTGTATTTAGCCCAAATGTACATGTGGGCTATTTACAAAAATTGGAAATAAGACTTTTTGGTAGCTTGATTTCTTAACTGAATCCTGTGATCTGTGATGCTGCTGGTCAATGCAGCAAAGCTCCCCATGATCAAATGAATAACAATACTTAACAATTATTTGGCAACTTTTATCTGAAAATCTTAATATACCCAATGGAGAACCAAGGAGAATCAAGGTCCTATTGAGGAGAACCGAGGTCCTATGAAGCTACTCTAACTAGCATGTAGGACCATCCCCAGGATCAAGAGGACAGAAATGCTGAAGAATGGCAGAAATTATCCTCTCTTCCTTTCTGTCTCTTGTTTCCTGTCCTAGCACATTTGGGCATTGCTTATAATACATGGATCATGAACAAAATGTAAGACTTATGGTGCGCTATCAAAAGACATGGAGGCATTACTGATGTAAAGAATAATTCTGGAAAGCTCCATAAAAGAAGTGAATGTTAAAGAGCAGAAGGAGAGGACACTTGGTATTTGGACGTGGCAAACTGTTTCAAGTCTTATAGCATCAAGGAAACAAGGTGAATGCCCAAGGGTGGAGGGCATGGGCAATGGCAGCCCAGGCAGAAAGGAATGGCAGTCACATGTGGAATGGCAGTCACAGTGATATCTATAATATCTGTGGTATAAAATGATATAGGAATTATTCTAAAACATGTCATATCCAATGCTGAAATCACATCAGAACCTGGCTAATCCTCAGTATTTCTACAAGTCCTCATACCTCGCATGTTGGGCAGCCAGACAATTAATCTGAGGCTCTGGTAGTTCATAGATTTCATAAACATTAGGGCTGGAAGGGACCTCATGGGATCATCAGGTCCAGCTAGCCATTCTGGTAGCTGAAGTCCAACACCAAGAACCACTATGCAAACCTTCATGAAAATACCCATGGAACCAAAAACTCATTGAGGTCTGAAACTTGGACTAGTTTTTCCGAAGAGATTCATATGCATAGAGGCAGACAAATCCATGCAAAGATTATACTTGATTAATCTAAAAACCTTGCCTTTCTGGATGGAGGAGATTTTATGGGTTAGGGTCATATAAAACATAGAATTTATGAGTTTCACTTAGGCTTTTGGATTTGTCTTCAAAGTACACCTCAAGCTGCAAACTGAAATGGGTCAGCTCCACACAATGCAAGCTGTGGGAAAGGGATTTTCTTTTAATTTAGAAAGCCACTCTCTTTAGCAACAGGTAAAATGAATACATCCTGTAATAAGTGACAATGCAAAGGGAAGGCAAATACATGTATCTAAAAGAGGTAGGTCCTTTATTAAAAATACATGGACTAGTGCTCAAATGCCACAGTTTGGAGAGCAGAATCTTAATAAAATAGTAGAGAACTAAGCCATATTGATCTGAAAAATAAATGCTAGTGTTCCTAGTTCAATTAAAACGATTACTTTTATTTTTATGGAGTACTTGAAATAAAAATAGTTTACCATATATAGAAGATTCCTCATAACAAAGTAGTGAGCTGTCTGTTAGCAATATTATCCACCCATAGTACTTATAACATAAATGGGAAACTGATTTGAGTGACTATAGGAGTAAACCAATGGTCTCTATTCTGCAAAGCATTTAAGCATGTTTAAAGTTAAGTGTATGCTTTACATGCTTGACTACACTGAGTTTTTGGTTGTAGCCATGTTGGTCTAAGGACACAGTCAGGCAAGGCTCTTTAAATAGATGTGATACCTTTTATAAGATCATCTGAGCAGATCAGAAAAAAGTTCTTAGCAAGCTTTCGGGTGCAATCATCCTTCTTCAGGCATAGAACAGCAGAGACTCCCTAGGCCTGAAGAAGGGTGATTGCACCCGAAAGCTTGCTAAGAACTTTTTTCCAACTACTCAGAGGGTCTAATAAAAGATATCACATCTACTCAAAGAACCTTGCTTGCCTAACTTTACACTGATGAACTTAAATACTTCCATCAATTTAAGTAAGTACTTAGAAGCTGTACAAAATCAGAGCTCCATGCTTGGATATATGGCACACTAGTGAGTGCGTCTACATGAGACACTACCATAGTTTGTTGCTATGGCAACGAAATATCAGCAGCCACTAACCGTGATCCCGCCATTACTGCGCAGTAGCAACACAGTAGCTCATTGCTACTGCACAGTAGGGTCGGAAACGACGCATGCGCTGCCAGGACTGCACAATCATGCTTTAGTCCTTACTCCTGTAATCACTGAAATCAATTTCCCATTGGTTTCAGTGGATGCTGCATCAATCTATTTATGTTATAAGTACTATGGATGGATAGTATCGCTAGCAGATAGATCGCAACTTTGTTGTGAGGGATCTTCTATATAAAGCAAGTACTAAATGACTGCACAGTACCGACTGCACAGCGGGGTGCATGCATAGATGCACTGTGGCAGGACACCTTTGGTGCCTCCCACTTTAACAGCAGCAAACAGGTAGCAGCCAGGTGCCTGATGAGCGAAGCCATTTTGGCCCAGGGATATAAGCTGGGCTGCAGTTTGTTGCAGGAAGGAAGCAGAAAACATCAGGCTGAGAGGCTGCTCTGGCCAGAGTCAGGAGGTAAGGGCAGGGGCTATAGGGAGGAGGTGACCCCTTGTCCTGGTTTAAAATGTAAAACTGCACCCTGATGGGGACGGGTGGTCTGGTGGGACTCCTAGTGGCGTGGGAGCCCACAGGAAATACCAGGCCAGTTACCTCCCCAGTGAAAGGCAAGTTGGGGCACCTTGTATTGCTTATAATACATGGATCATGAACAGAATGTAAGACTGTATCACTTTTGGTGCACTACCAAAAGGCATGGAGGCATTACTGATGGAAAGAATAATTCTGGAAAGCTCCATAAAAGAAGTGAATGTTAAAGAGAGGGATGGGGGTAGAAGGAGAGGACACTTGGTATGTGGACATGGCAAACTGTTTCAAGTCTTATAGCATCAAGAATAAAAGATGAATGCCCAAGGGTGGAAGGCATGGGCAATGGCAGCAGTCAGAAAGGAATGGCAGCCACATGTGGAACAGCGGTCACAGTGATACCTGTAATATAACCCTAGCCCCACATCCCTGGTGGTGTTCTAGCAAGCAGGTGGAGCCCAGGGCTCATTAAGGAGCCCTGAGGCAGAGCTCAGGCCAGAGGAGAGACCTGGGACTGCACCTGGTGGCAGAGGAAAGCCTGGGGTGCAAGTCAGACCCTGTGTGAGATGACAGACAGGTAGAGAGACCCTGTGTGAGATGGGTGATGAACAGAGCGGCCTGTGAGTGTGGGCGAGTGAGGAGGCCCAGTGGGGGCATAGTAATTCAGTGAGGGACTCGGAGTGAAATAAGCCTACAATCGTACAATCGCTCAGTCAACGCTCAGGTGAGGGTAGTGGGAGATATCCAACAGACTGCACCGAGGCTGACCAAGGAGAGGAGAGCTAAGTCCAAAGCTGGGTGAGGCCAGGCGGCATGAGTGTGGCTCCTTAAACAGGGCAGTATGTAAGAGGCTGAGTGAGAGCCAGAGAAGTGAGTGGGACCCCAGTGAGAGAGGGGTAGTGTGCAAGTGGCCATCCAGGGCTATAGAGAAGAGATACGACTGTGTGCCCAGTTTGCTTCAGCCACAGGCCGGAGAAGTAACACCATAGTAATATCTGTGAGGCATGGGGCCCGTGTAGGGATGGTTGGAGCAGGTGTTAGGCCCTCATCAGAAGGGCAAGAAACGAGTAGTCTCCCGCCTTAGTAACAACTCTCATATTTTTCCATCGAGGCATGGCGGACGAGCAAAGCGAGAGGTTACCCCAGGAGCAGGGTGGCCAGCAAAGACCTGATGAGAAGGCCACCCTGTTACGTGCACCCGCTGTTAATTAACTAATGCTTGCTGTTTTAATACAAAAACTCAAACCTACACACTGATTTAAGCAAAGTTCAGAGTTTGTGCAGAGTTCCACTGACCTCAATGGATTCATGCAAAGAGGTTGCTTTGGTGCATAGAGGTTTAAGTGCACACCTTATGCATAGTAAAATCTGAGGAAGGAAAGTTGCTGCACCAAGTCTGAGTCATCTTGTGTCATGTAGATGTGGTCATTTAACATGTGCAACGTAACAATCTGCAGCTCTTTGAAATACTTTGGGCCAATGGTCACTTAGTATAAATGGTCTTTAACTTAGAAATTACCTTATTTTGTACTTTCAGGCATGCTGAAAATGCAGAGAGATCACTTAGTTCAAGATTTGCGGGAGTTTAGGTCCTTTCCATAAGGAATCTTTATGAAATGAGTATTTTATAAAAAAACATGGGGATGTATCTTTAAATGATGCACATAAATACAGAAAAAATTAAGTCAGTTATTACTTGTATTGATTTGTTATTCTTTTATCTGCAAGATGGAATTTAATAGATTTAAAATATTTACCCTGAAGTATTTCTAGAGTTCTGTAAAAAAAAAAATTCTTCCAAAAATGCTGAGCCTCATCTAGTTTCACCAGATTATTTTAAAAATCAAATCAAACCAATATAAATAATGGGTAGAATTACTAACCTGCAGGGAATGTCATCACAAATTTCCTGGAGTTTTCTATGTAACTATAAGCATGACTGGTCTATTTACTGAAAGTAGTAT
The DNA here is from genome assembly GCF_030867095.1 of Alligator mississippiensis. Classification (NCBI taxonomy): domain Eukaryota; kingdom Metazoa; phylum Chordata; order Crocodylia; family Alligatoridae; genus Alligator; species Alligator mississippiensis. The sequence continues at coordinate 74,108,978 of NC_081830.1, forward strand.
ATACTGTATAATGTTCACTGAAAACTCAAGTAACTAATGCAATATGATAACCACTAGGGTGCTACTGTGACGTAAAGGATATATTACAATTTTATCCAATTCAAACAGGAAAAAAATGGTTTTAATAGTCCTGCCCTCTAAACAAATACCTCGTCTGTTCTACTGAACTTGAAATTCAAGGTTACGTATAAGTCATCCTGCAATAAAAATAATGTTGTGGAATAAACAATGCTGTACTACAATATGGGGGTTTTCAATCTGTGAATTTTGGATATATGTATGTGGACTGAATATGTTGTGTGTGCCAAGGTTTTATATGATTCTTATAATGCAGTTGCAATTCATTGTGTTGTTATATGCAGAATCTCAGGCAGAGGAGCACATAGATTCAATGCGCTTGGTCTAAAGTTGACAGGAGCAGATATTTCACAGGGGTGATAGGTTTAGCTTTCAAGAGAGGGTGCTAGTTGTAGAACTACCACAGGACAGCAGATCCATACCAGATTCATACAGCAACACAAGCTTGGAAAATGAATGTGCTGCTCTGAATTCTCTCTCCTTCCAGAACCATGGAAAAAACTGAAGCAAGTTGGGGCAGCCCTTTCGGAAAGGGCCAGGGGCAGGCAGGCAGGAGGTTACCACAGTTAGAGGACTTGTGGGATTCATGGGAATGGTGCAAGCCATGCCCCATAGCAACCAGTGAGACAGGGGGTCAAACACAGAGGAAAGGAGTTATTGGATGAATGACACTGAGCTCCTGATTCTGATGAGAGAGAATCTCAGTGAGGGAGTCTAACAGAATGAGAGAGAGGTTCACCAGGCTTCACCCACCAGTTCAATGTTCCATATCTCAAAATAAGGGGGAATAAGGCAGAAAAATACACACAAAAAAGGCATGATGGGAAGAGAATGCCTTACTGTCTAGTATATAAGCAGATCCAAATACTCAAGCAACAGCTATAAAATGCTATTCATACTGCTGACATCTTACATAATACACATCTAAAAAAATGCAAAACTTAAAATAATGTGAAGAATAAATCTCCAAAGGTCACATCACAATCCTGGAGCCTTCATATGTCATCTATCCTGCAAGCAGCAACTATCTTTTATTTATTTTTTAACAGGAACTTATTTTCATTTAGTTGAATTCACCCTGCAAAGCAGATGATCCTTGCAAAGTTTGTATGGCCTTTAAACTAGGGACTGGCAAAATATGGCCTGTGGATCAGATCCAGCCCACCAAGCACTTCCATCTGGCCTGTAGGCACCTGTCAATTAATTGTACCCAACCCAGCCTTTGCACCCATGAGGGTGGGACTGATGCACCTACATGTACACCCCCCCCAACATACCCTATTGTACCTTGTTCCCACCCTCGTGGGTGGAAGGGCCTGGCCTGGTCAGCATGCAGCTTCCAGGCAGGGCTGCTTCTGCCACTGCTGCAGCCGCCGGGGGACCTGTTTGGCTTCCCCAGCATCCTGCTTACTCCAGGCACCAGGTAGGGAAGTGGTAGAGGCAGGGGAGCTGCAGCTGGGCAGGGACAGGGAGCATGGGACTGGGACTGGTGGCAGTGTGGAGCCTGCACCCAGGGGGGTGGCAGGAGCGTGGAGCTTGGGTGAGCAGGGTCTGGGTGTAAGGGATCATGGAAGGGAGTGGTGATCCCTCACACTCTCCCCACATGGTTCACCGCCCCTGCCAGCAGCCATAAGAGAACCAGCAAGCAGCAGGCATTCGTGCCTGGTGCAGGCGTTGCTGCCCAGTGGCACATGGCTCTGGCCCGCACTGCACATGGTGGAGAGGAGTGCAGCCCCACCAGCCCGCTTCTATTACGAGGGCTCTGCATAGTGCACATGCAGCCCCCGACACTCACGCAGCATCGGGAAAGCCCCATGTGCTGCACCTTCCATGCTCCCTGCCACACAGGTCCTGCGACTCCACCAGAAGTGGAAGGGAGCCCTGACTGCTGTTTTCCTGCAGAGTCCTGAGACCTATATGGCAAAGACCAGTGAACACAGCCAGCTCCAACATGTGGGACTTTCCCAGTAACACGTGAGTGCCAAGGGCTGCACATGTGCTGTACGGAGCCCCTGCAATGGAGGTGGTCCAGCAGGGCTGCCATCCTCTCCCCTGCATGCAGGGATGGCCAGAGCCACACACCACTGGGCAGCAGCACTTGTGGTAGGCATGAGCACCTGCCACCTGCTGATGCTCCAGCTGCTGCCAATGGGGGCTGCGTGCCATTTTTGGAGGGTGTGGGGGCGGTCTCCACACCCCACCATGATTCCTTACACCCCACACCCCCACATAGACACATACCCTATTGCTTCCCCACACCCCACCATACACATACATACCTCCACACCCCACCATATATCCCCCACCGTACACACCCCCACACCCCACCATACACACACACACACACACACACCCCTACCCCAACCACACCCCACACTCTGCACTCCGCACACACACTATACAAGAGTAAGACTATATTTTTGAGTTATTATGCAATCATCTCTATACACAGTATGCAAATACAAATCATGGCAAAATGTTTTTTATTACAAAATTAAAATATATTATAGTAGGTGTATGATTTTAGTGTTAGTCTATGATTTCTTTGGGGGGGTTTCTGATTCCAAGATGGCAACCCACCCCTCTCAAAAGGAGTATTTCTGGGGGGCAAGGGGAGGGACTTCTGGTGGCAAAGGTCAGGGGCTGGGATGGAACTTCCAGTCTCAAGATGGCAACTAGGGGGTGGGGCAACTGTCAAGGGTGGGGGGGCTCCCCATGTGGCCCCCGACAGCTCACCAAAACTCATTAAGTTGCCCTACAGCTGAAATAACTGCCTATCTCTGCTATAGTAGCAACAGTAAATTTATTGCCACAGCCTATCAGGAGTATAGAGAGTTTTCAGCCAGCTGAGGCTTAAATTTGTAATCCACAGTTCTACATAAGTCTATGTTTTGCAGTCATGGACAATTTTGAAGTTGACATATGAAGCAAACATAAGTGACAAACTAACTGGAAAAATTTTTACCCTGTTTGGTGTAGGGGAAAGTCACCATTACTATTCTCCCTTGGTGGTTACTTCAGCAGAAACACAATTTTGATTCTCTCACAGGAAAAAAACATTCCTGTCCAAGACCATCTCAGAAGTGTTCTGTAGTTCAGATGCATGGGAATGTTTTACACTTCTATCTATTTTGGAAAGGAAAAACCCTGTATGTGCACTCAATTTTAAGTCTTTTAAATGGTCCGTCAAGAAGTTAAGAAGCTTGAGTTAGACATACGCAGGAACCCTCAGTGGACTTAGGAACTGCAAATATGGGTCTTATCTGCCCCCTGAAATGTTTCCATTTGGAGTGGTTTCTATAGCCTGTCATCATAAGCTTTCCCAGATCACCTCTTCCACAGCTAGGAAGGTATCTTAGTTAAATGTTTTAATGGGAGGGGTTGGGGAAGAGAGAGCTCCTTGCACTGGATTGAAACTGAGATACAGTTTTAGGTTCTCTGATACTCAACAGAGAGTCTTTAAAAACTGTAGTCTTTCAAAGATTAGAACACACACCTTAGCCTGCTAGCTGTTGCCAGAGACCCATTTTGCAGGGCAGCTTCAATGTCCGACTGTGGCTGCAGAGGCGTGACCCCAGGGCTAGGTACAGGCATTCAAAAAGCCTGAACCTGAATTGATTCAATCCTTGCAGGTTAGTCTAACCTGCAAAACTTGAACCGATTTGGAGGTGGATAGACATTCCCTTTTCATTCCAGAAATGCAGGCACATACCTGCAGTGGCTCAGGCTAAAAGCCAGGGGGCACTAGAATGGCCTCCCTTCCCTTCCAGGCCCCAACAAGATGCTCTGATTAGCCCTGGAGGGAATTGATAACAGTGTTTATCACCCCTAACTCAGTGTTTATCACCCCATTAAGAAAACAACAGACGGACATTACCAGCTACCTGTTGATTCTGCCTTTGTCACAGCATGAACTGGAGACAGAGTGTGGTCTGCTAGCTAATACACAGATATCTCTCAGCAAGGCAGAGGGGAGGGGGAAATTCCTGCTTAGCAGGGAATGGTGAGGGGGAGAAGGGGAGCAGCCTGCAAGTCTCTGCTGGAGCTGCAGCTAGGGAGCAGGGGGGCAGAGCCAGCTCTGCTGTGGAACAGAAAGCCCTGCCCAGCCCAGAGAGCATGCTGGGATCCTGGGGGTGTCTGCTTTAACTTGAACCAGCAAGGGGTCTGGGTCAGGCATTGCATAATCCGGTTTGACCCGAATCAGTTAAGTCTGATACTACATTCAATTAGGTTTATCTCAAACTGGTTTCACCCATTTTCAAACCAATTTATGTGCACTGAACATCTATTCTTTTACAGGTTTAAACCAGTTTCTGATCACTTAAGCCAGTTTATGTATAATGTCTGTCCCTAGCCCAGAAGAGCTATGAAACCTGTCAGTCTTAGCTTGCAAGCCAGTAAATGAACAATGCCCATTTTGCTTGAACTATATCTCTTTCCACCTTGAAATGCAGCAGGCCTGGGGCAGGAGTAGCTCCTCTTGGAGCATAGAACTGTTGCCTGTTGACCTATTTCAGCTGAGGTTTGAGCATTTCCTTCTCTGGTCTTGATTCTCAGGTCTATGTTGTTCCCATTTCTTACTGCAATTAACTCTGATCATGAAGCTCAGAATAAGCCAAGTTGGGAAAACTCTAACCTTGGCAAGGCCTTAGTGGGCATGTCTACATGTTCATTAATGCACCTTAGATTCTGTGCATTTAGTTTGGTACTTCCTTAATAAAGTACTAACTAAATGCGTAGTACTTAGAGTTACTGCATAATAGCACTGGCACACAGTTATTTAGTGACACTTACTACACACTAGCCTAATAACACTGCACAGTATGCTATTAGCATAGTTTTTGCTGTGACATGCCACTGTGCAGTGTTATTAGGCTAATGACCAGTAAGCATCTCATGTAGATGTGCCCACTAACACTAGCAAGCCAAAGTGCCTGATGAACCATGACACACCTTGATCCATCAGTAGGATTGACATACTCACCTATTACAAAAGATAATATTTAGAGTATCCTTATTGACTCATTTATCCTATTTTATGTTTGTTCTAAGTAATCACACACCCTCAGATATGGCCATACTGTGGCTACCAACTTCCAGAAGTACCAGAAGGCTAATGAAACCCACATGGGCAGTTAGGGAGGGGGGAATATCAGATCCCTCCATGCATCCACATGCTGACAGGCATCAAGTGGGAAAAACCACCTGTGAGCGGGAAGATACATTAGGGATCTCTAGTCCTCAGCTGACTTCAATGCACAGGAGAGTCTCCAATAGCACAAGAATAACATATCTTCATTCCCTGGAGTACAAACATATTCTAACCATTTCCCTCTTGGTCCTGCACAAAAAAGTCACATGCTGCCATCAGACGATGAAATCAGTGTAATGTTAATCTGGTGCAGTCAGCAGCTGAGCAGGTTTGTTCCAGTTGGAGACACATGGAACATTCAGCAGTAATCAAGAGGTTATTTTGTCAAGGCACAGCCATAAGCTGCACGTGTAACGCCACTGATGATAGGGATTTACGGCAGTGGGTCTGCAGAAGTGTATATGACAGGGGTCAGAAGGCCTGCTGCAACGCCAGGTTGCAAGTAGTGGTAGGAACTGATCCCTTCTCTTGTTTCTTTTCCACTGGTGCTAGTACATGGATATGTTCCTCTCACCCTCCATCTCTTCTTCTCCCCACAACATCCAGAGACACACAATCTATCTGAATTTTAACACTGTGTAAAAGAAAACAAATAAACCCCTAATTTAGGCCTACAACCAACTCTGCTCAGCAAACACTGTGCATTACATAACATCAACATGGTAACAAAGATAGTTTTTATCAGGGCCTTTAAACCAGAGGTGTAATAAGTTGTTTGCTGAAAATCTGCTGGTGATAGATGCTGATAGAAGGCAAATATCAGCATGGAAGACGCTGGGGTTAAAACATCAAGGTATCAAGAGTTAAAACTTCTTTAATGGAATTTATCCAGGCACTGTAATCCAGTACATATAATTAAGGCATACATACTAAGCAAAAGCTCCAAATAACTAACTTTGGAACCAAAATCTAAGTTTTAATTATATGCCCCTTTTCATAAACAAAATCAGTCTGTCTTGTGCTTGTTTTAGAAATTGGACTTAATCTTTGACAGGTTGTTCTCATTTTCCAATTACTCTCTAGGGAACATACATTGGCATGCTGGCAAATAATTTTTGGCTCTCTTCTTTGGTTGCAAATAGTGTCATTGTTCTGGGTTAAATCTGTGAAAATTATATCCATGCTTCTCATTTGTCTGCTTGCTCTAGCATCCTGCATGGCATGGAATCTGATCTCTTTATCAGGTCCCAGATGCTTCCTTAGCTTCATGCTGGGGCAGGGCAAAATTTGTGCCTTTCATGGACTGAAGGCCTAGCCAAAACTACCCATGGATGTTTGTGCTTGATTACGGAAGGAAAAACTCACCAAATATTGTTCCTTAAGTTTCACAAATCTTCATTTTATGAGAATAGACCTGGCTATAAAAAGACCATAGCCCATCTGCATTGCTACCAAACAGTTCCTCCATGCTTAAAGGAGTCATATAAATAGGTTCTTGAGCTATTTTTTGACTACCATGTGCCTCATTTTAGCTGGTCAATTTGAAACTGGAAGAAGACAGTAAACTAGAAATGGAGACTGATAAGTGAGGAGGCAAAACAGATACACAAATGTGCACAAATTTACAGCAGGAGGTATAAGTTGAAGCTCGACGGGGAATGCTTTCCTGTCTCTCAAAACTTTTCCAGAGTTCCAAATTTTCTCAGGAGCCTAGCTACAATCTAGCAAAAGGGTTTTTGCAGAAAATAAGGAAGCTTGAGACTAACACCCATATAGCCTCCTGGTTTAGGGGATACAGGCAGCCTAAATCCAAGTCCCAGCTCCACTATTCTCCCTCACCTCCATGGAATGTGCTAACTGCCTGGCTTATTGTCCAGTCTGGGGTAGAAATCACTCTGTTGTTGGAGATGCTGGAATGACCTACCACTAGGCTATGTTGAATTAGCCTCCCTGCAGACCAATGATTATTTACATAAAGGAGAACAGCTCCAGCAAGAGATGATGAGATCCATCCCATAATAACCTGGTGGACAAGGCACTTACCTATGCAGTGGGAAACCCAGGTTCAAGTCCCCAGGTTGAATCAAGCTCCCTGAGCACCAGGTTACTTGTTTACAGTCCTAGGTATGACCACAAACTGCATCCCACTGGAGGATCTGGTGGCAACATGGTGTGGCTACTCAGGTAGGACAACTCCTATAAAATACCACAATGTTCCAAGCTCCAGAGTAAGGTGAGTACAGAGTGCCTCAAACCCCTTGCCCCACTGCCTTGTGGGTATGCTTTGATTGAAGTAAGGCTAATGGACGTCACCCTGACAGAAATGCACCTTAGCAGCAGCTCTAATCAGTTCTTCTCTAACAGAAGCTACATCCATTGAGGCACTGAACATCTGGACTCAGTCTGGCCTTCTGACTCTGTCTCAGTGGTCTAAAGGCGGGGTAGTAGGTCTTGGGCAGCCTCCACTTCTCCACGTTCTTGCCTAGGCATACGTACTGAAGGCCTTGGTGTGATGGTCACAGAACTCTGTAAGGTACATAAGAAACCTGAGGCTGCTACCAAGGCCTCCAAGCATCCGTATGCCAGGGGGACCAGCTTGCCTTTCTTGAGAAAGGCCCTAGAAAAGGTAGGCCAAAACAGCCATGCCCCAAACTCAGATTTCATAGACCTCATAGACATTAGGACTAGAAGGGACCTCGGAAGATCAGTGAGTCCGGCCCCCTGCCCCAGGGGCAGGAAGTCAGCTGGGGTCATAGATTCATAGATGTTAGGATCGGGGTCCCAACAAGATAAACATCCAATTGTCTCTTAAAGGAGTCCAGAGTAGGTGTTTGCACCACGTCTAGCAGCAGTCTATTCCAGGCGTTGGGGGCTTGGACTGTAAAGAAGTTCTTCCATATGTCCAGCCTGAAACAGTCTTGGAGGAGTTTGTGACCATTTAACCTTGTCATCCCATGGGGTGCTCTGGTGAACAGGCGTTCCCCCAGATCCTGATGTTCCCCCTAATATATCCTGGCCAAAATGAATGAATTATCTCCTTTTAAAGCTATTGTACTTGGTATCTATGATTGGGTTACATGCCCAATACACCCTGGTGGTAAGTTACTCTTTTTTGTACATCCTGGACCTGGGAAATGCACATCATTAAAAATGGCAAGTGCCCACAAAAAGTTTCAGTTTGACCAAAATTTAAGGTTTATCAAAAAACTTCCCACCAACTCTAGTAACAGCCATACTTTCTCTGTGTTACAGTTCCCACCCACTTTGTCATAGAGGGCCCCTTCTGGGTTGTAGCAATTCTTACCATAATGCTGAATGAGGAGACAGACTTGTTTTTTCATTTCTGTATGGTATGCTTTACTGAAAAGTATCCATAACTTTGTCTATAAGCTCTGTGAGGCATAGGGCATTTTTTGTTTTTCATTTGTACAGCACATAGTTCAGCTGGGTGTTGCTCCACGACTGGGGTTCCCAACCATTCCCACAACACAAGTAATAAACAATGATGATAATATAGTCTGGACCACCTATGCCATTGCTCCAGCTTATGCATTGATTTCACATACAGTGTTATAAAACTGTTATGTAAAATGAGCCATATGAGCTCCATTATGTCGGTCACAGTTGAAATAAAATGATACTTATGGATCCAAGTAATCCATTCACTGGTTTCTGGACTCCAAAGCCTTCAGGGCATGTGACAAATTCACGGTGATGTTTCTAAATGCTAGATTTTGCATTCAGAGCTTTGTTTAACTGAAGAGATGAGTGGGAGGGGAAAATGAAACCCAATCAGCTTTCTATTGGCTATATTTTAAGAAGGCTCAAGGGTGTAAATTAATACCTCCACAGTCTGTTAAAAACTCACTGTGTGCATTCAAAACCCATTTGTTTCAAATGTTAACCTACAGCTGGCTAACTATTTGAGGCTCAAGGTAGGCGGCTGCTTACAGTTGTAGTCAAATTGAGAGACAGAAGCCTTGGGACCCTCCATTAACTCACCAGGGATTCCAGGGCTTGCAAAAATAAAGAATAGGGGAAAGGCAGTTCCCCTCTCTCTCAGAAGTCTGGGCTGAAGTAACGCCGTAGTGTCTACTTCATGCTGTTCTTGCTGTTTTGTTGTTATTGCTTATCTGTACAGTGTCCCATGGATGCAGGGTCTGTGAGTATTACTATGATTATGACTATTACCATCTGTCATCAATGGTACGGAAAAATATAAAAGTTCAATTTTCTTTGTAGACCATGAGAAGCATAGACACAAAGCAAACCATTAGGGTCATAAGGAATCTGCTGGTCAGACATAACTATGCCTGACATCCTAGAAATATGGCACTAGGGAGAAAAAGGTTCATTAGATCAACCACAATACAAAGTTCTTGATGCAACATCACAATTGAAAAGTTCTCCTTTGTCTCCAAAGGAATTAAGGTGAGGCCAAAAATACTGTCATCAAAAGCTAAAATAATAAAGATAGAAAATAATGAATAAGGTCTAACCTGAATACCTAGGTTTTTTTTAATAAGATACCCTTGAATTTAAGATAAATCCAAATATTCTGAATTTCAATTTATAAAAAAATAAAATAAAATATCAAGCAAAGACACATATATAAAGGATACAACCTCTATGATACATAGAAGAGATTCTTGCTCTTTTTAATTAATTTAAGATATAGGCCATTTTTAGAAGAAATATTTGGTTTTTAAAAACTGAGTTATATCTGAAGAAACAGATATATCCATATACAAACTATATTGTGTATATATATTCACATGTACATATACATACTCAGGTAAGTACATATAGATCGATAGCTAGATAGACATCCAAAACAACTATAAATAAAGAAATAACTCAAATCCCTCTAACCTGCCAAACAATTTTAAGTATTTTTTCAGTCAAAATGAATTAGAAGAATTAATTGAACAAACCAAGCTATACTTAGTTAGTTACAGCAATGTTCATTGCCTAGAGAGCACCATAAATCGAATGAATGATGGGATGATGGCAAATAAATCCTAATTACCATGCTAAATTCAGTTCACTGAATAAATTAGCCATGTCATCAATGTCGTCACCGCATTCCTTTGCCATAGCAGCTGCACAGTCACCATTGCTCCTGTTTTTGCTTCTCTATTAATAATTACCAACTACAAAGAGTCATTCAGAGAATTCCTTATTTCATATTTGTTAAGTGTTCTGAGATCCTTAGATGAAAGGCAATATATAATTACTCCTCTGCTTGTCCAATCTGCATCAGCCAAAAGGAAATGATAAAATCCAGTAGTGTCAGATTTGATTCTGGTGCATTAATGGGTGGCCTCTTTGCCAGAAAGAGCACAGTTGAAAGGGATGGCACTACATGTTATGAATTAATATTTGCTTCTAAACCTAGCAAAGTTTATAAAAGCTCCTGTAAGGTGCATAACATTGTCAACTTCTGTTGAATTGATGGATACTAAATGCCTTGCAGAATCAAACCCTTAATAAGAGAGTTTGCAGTATGTTCTAGGTGTGAAGACACTGTGGACTATCAACCTTTTCTTTGTCCTTCCTCCTCCCCAGATTTCCTCAATGTCTGTAACAAGACACTTTGCCATATATGAGGCTATACAGCAGTGTGATCTATGCTAAACACATTTATCTAAAGGAACTGAAGTTCAAATTTTAATTTATATCACTAATACTATCTGTTTCTTCAGATATAACTCACATTTTTTAAAAACCAAATATTTCTACTAAAAATGGCCTATATAGTTTTATGGCCTATATATCTTATAGTTTCTTACATATCTTATAGTTTCATAAAGAAACTATAAAGATATATATAGAAAAAAATTAAAAATTAAAAAAAATCTGCTCTTGCTTAGAAAATTCTCTCTGTTATTTAGAATAATTAATGCAAAGGGCCTTATCCTACCAAAAGGAATACAAAACTCTAAAACTCTTGGTGATACCTTTTATTAGACCAACTAGAAAAGAGCAAAACAATTTCCAAGCTTTCGAGAACACACTCTTCTTCAGGCTGAGGGGAATTTAAAGATGGTAAAAGTCCCCTTAGGTAGAAAATAAACTTCATTTTGCACAGAGGAAGCTGAAGGTGGATGGATGCATGTTTCTCTGGGACCATGAGAGTGCCTTTGTGTGAGCTGCTCTCTGATGTTCAGATATGGCAGTTTCTCTTCCCTGGGGGAGTCAGATGGCAGAAAGGCCATGACGTGTAGAACTCTTTCTTTCTTGTTAAGCAATAAAGCTTATCATTCTAAAAATAGCTAAAATCCAGTATCTTTCATGTTTCAGGGATCTGTTTTATAGTTGTGTTGATCTGAGAATACCAACACAGTCATCTGGCTAAGGACCAGAGGAGTCAAAGAGAAACTCAAGGACAGATAAAGGGAGGCTACTACTTGTCAGAACTAGCATGTGATAACAGAACTGCAGGTTAAAACTAGCACAGCTTCTCTCCACGCCACACCCATTTATTGGCTCTAGTGATGGTAGGTTATGTCTAGCTGGCACAGTGCCGTGATGTACAGATAAACCTGAACTAATAAACACGCTGGCTCAGGCATTGGAAACAGCATAACCACTTGAGTTAATTTATCCTGTTGAATTTTAAGCCATCCCTGACTAGGTTTCACCTTGTTGCAGCAAACGACTGCCCATTTCTCTCGGCACAAAATTCCCTCCTTTTATGATTTTCCAGTTGAGATCTAACATGCTCTTCCTGAGACCTTTGCCATTGATTTCAATAGGAACAGGATCTGGATTGTTACTAATATCGGTATCTTCATATGACAAGAGACAAACTGAAAACCAGCCAACACATAAATGTTGATTCTTCCTTTTGCTGCATCTTTAAGAGGTTGAAAACTTAACTCAAGGTGCAGAAGATTGTCCTCCTTGGGTTTACATTGGAAACATTAGCTCCTCCTCTTCCTTTCTCTGCTCAGGGATCCTTTTTGATCCTACCAAGCACTAACCTCTCCTTTCACTCTGCTCCCTCCACTTTCAACAGAGCATCTTCACGACTGGGGATAGAGAGCCACAGCTCACGTTACAACCTTGTACATTACGACATCATGATTCCTTTCTTCCAAAGAACTTGCCAAGGCCCTACAGCAAAAAGTGACATCAAGTTTCTGATATTTTAAGAAAACAAACAGAAAAATAATCCAAAGTAGCTTCTGGGAATAATCTTCCCTGTCTCGGTACCTGTGCCACATTTGAAACAAACTAAAAGAGATGAGGAGAGAAGGAATGTTTCATTACTTTTAAATTGCTTCCCAAGGAACAGACCATGCAGCACTTGGTCTACACTCTGGCAAGAATCCTATCAATAGTGGCAGGAACTCTGCTTGTGTAAAGACTGCAGGATTTGGTCCCTCCCTCTGGTTCCAGATCTTCAACAAGTTACTGCATGTAAAAAATAAATTATACAGGACAAGTTCTACTGTTAGATACGTGCAAGTACATATCTCACTGAGTTCAGGGGAAGTTGTATCTGTATATTTAAAGGGCAGTTTTGTCATAAGTGTAAATAAAATAGAGAAGGATGCAAAAGCAACCATGGAGACTATATCTATAAATGTTGCGAGTCATCTTCCTTTCTATTCCTAAACATTATTTCCGGCAGAACATAGGTAAGGGAAGACTTTACTCAGGCTGTTTTGCTTTAATAGGAATGAAGTTTACTGTAAGTGTGAACGCTGCTTTTAATATCAGCCCTGAGAACTACAAGCCAGCAGATGGCAGTTTAAACCACGTTCGGTCAAAACAACACAATATTTTAACCAATATTATTATTGTCCGAGTATTTCACTGTATTACTTAGGCGATCTGGCTGCAAGTAGCACATCATGTGAGTGGAACTGTCACATTTCTGTGTAGAAATAGGAAGAGTGTGTGTGTGTGTGTGTGTGTATGTGACCTTTCTCTTGCAAAAAGCAAAAGCCATATTGTTTTGTGGGCACTTATAACTGTGTACAACTGATATCATTTCAGCATCTTCTGCAGTGCCCAGTACCATCATGTTTCATCATCCCATTCGCACACTTGTGTCCTGAGCACCCTCTGTACAGGATTCTTATCTCTGTCCTCTCCAAGTCCTAGAGTGTTCTGCCTGCTGATTGGAGGTGGGTATCTTTGAAACATTTTAATAAGAGTGAGAAAGTTCATGTGAGTATGTATATGCACGTAGACTAAGTATATAGGTTGGTCTTGTGCCATGCCTTAAAACTCCTTAGATTTTGACCTACTCAAATTTCCAGTGATAGGTCAGTCCACAAATGATTCTCCTTCAATTGAGAACGCTTAATGCCAGCTTTAATGAGTTTTGTTCTGGAATCTATTTCACTGCATTGCCCCCAGGTAGTTAGACAAAGCTGATTGAACTGGCATCAATCCTCAAGTTATGGACATAAAAAGGGAGGTCAGGTTTTAAATATCTAACCCAATGTACACACATTTTATACTGGAATTCCCCCACGAACTCAAGCACACTGAAACCTTCCCATCTACCTATGCCGGACAACCACTCACACGAGGAACATGAAGCCACCTGAGCATTCCAAAATGACAAACCTTTGATATGCCTTGTACTTCAGTGCCCTGAAAATGCAACTTTTCACATTTATGAATACAAACAACATCATTATCTCTACCTTTCTAATATTTAACTAATCTAAACACTTAGGAAAAACGTTATCTGAAATGCTGCTTCTATAAATGCATTAACTTTGTCTTCCTTTGACTTTTAAGATATCTTTTCTTACTAATACATCTGAAAAGATTGTTTGGAAAGCCTTCGTAAAGTGGCAAAGCAAACAGATGAAGGGCGTTCTTTAGTAGTTCTTTATTATTGGCTTTCCAACGACAGTATCTTCTTGTACTTTTCTTAATGAGAAAATAAATAGAATGTGTCTCATACACAGCTGTGTTTTTCTTTAGCTAAGGAATGCACAAAAGGAAATTTAAAAATCATGCATTATCAGTGAACAAGCTTGCTAAGGTAAATAGATTCCAGGCAACTAAGTTTGCTTCTAAAAGATTAAAGGTTAATGATGGAACTTACCTTACTGAACAGATTTATGAATAATCAAAGTCTAGAAAAAGGGCCATCCAATTTTAGAACATTACCTATGAAGCAAACGTCAATAGCAGACATACATCCTCTCTTGCTAACTAAGGAGCCATGTTTTCTATCACATTTTTCAGTGTACTTTCCTGATTAATCGGCATTTTAAAAACATTTATTAGAATCTTAAATTGACCCAAGTTAATTCTTTAAAAAAATTCAATGACTGCTTTGGGTTTTAGTTTAAACAAGCAGTAGGATGTTGAAGACTCTACTTATTATAGTTGCTGGATGGAAAGGTCATATAATAAATCATTAAGCACAGGGTATGCAGAGAATGCTGGTTTCTTTTACACAGCACTTGCCTATTGGTATATATATAATAGCTAAATATATCTGGATTTGCTAAGTAACCCATAAAACAATTACCAGTTCTGAATTACAATTTAAAACCTCTAAGAAGGTATACAGGAAACGTATGTGAGCTTTCTTTAAGTTAATTTGCCACCCCACCATGGGCTAAACATAAAAATCAAAACAATGTATTTCACTGTTTTACTGTGGAACTTTTTCTTTGGCTGTATCAACCGTTCCAAATAGTGCACGCAGATTGCACATATTACCAATAGCAATAATTACAATCAGGCTAATTTTAGAATCCATACTAGATGCCCCACTGTGAGAAAGATAAGACAGCTGTGTTTCAAAGGCAATTCTAATTTAGAGTTAGCAGAAATTTTTAAAACTTCTAAGATGCAAATCTTAATGTGGTTTTTTTTAATGGAGTTAGTTCAGCACAGCTCCAGCTAGGCCTCACATATCTTCTAATGATAAAAGTAAATGTGAGATGAAGCGGCTCATGACAGTGAATCAATATTACGCAGATTATTTATTTACTTATTAAAATCTAAATTAGTGGGGTTTTGTTTGAAAGCCTAAAGGCATAAAAAATAACACACTTCAATAATTTGCTAGACATTTCCTTGCTGTTAACGGTATGGTTCATGCAAATGGGTATTTTCCCACACAGACATTTTTTAATACTTCTGAAAATTTCAAAATAGTAGCCCATTTCCTATCTTGAATCTTCATGTAACTCTCCCAATGATGTCAATGGAAGCTACAAGCAAAATAAGGGTAGAATTTAATCCACTAAATCCAAGAATTACAGCATGCTGAAGATGAAATGTTGCATCACATCTGCTCATGTGTACCCCTGCAAAGCATCTTACACCTCAGGTCAATGAGGTTAAATTCATCCTTGCTGCTTTTTTTTTTCCAATTCCTTCCTCACAGCCTGTACCTCTGCTCTCTTTCTCCCTCCCTTGATAAAAAGTAGAACCCTTTCCACTTCTCCACCCTTCCGCCCAAGTGATAAAGGAAATACCATGAGATAACAAGGTGATTTGTTTTCAATCAGTGGTACCTAGTACTAAAACTGATGCCCCAAACTGCTGTACACGCTACAAAAAAAGACTGAAAGGCATACTCCAAATTGCTAGGAAGGGACAATTCTTTAAAATAAGTTGAAGGCAGCTAAGCCACTGTTGATTATAGGGTTGAGTATATATTTTGATGGTTTACAGCTCTTTCGGATAGGAGTATCTTAATTATCAGATGAAACCTGATGTGTTTTTTAACAGTTCTCAACTGCTTCCTCTCTGACAAGCCAATATGGGAAGAAAAAGAGAAATCCATTTAAGTCATTCATTTTCTGTCATTAGTGCATCACTCACTCACTCCTCACTACTTCATGATGTTACATCATCAAAACTAGGCAATGTAAAAAGTAAGGTAACAGGATAAGGTGATGCCAAAATGTAGGCAGCAAGGGAAATAAAGTCACGCCCCTTTCCTGAGGGCAGTGGGAGAGGAGCTTACCTGGACCTGATTGAAGACTGCAAACTGTTGGGCCCAGAAGACTTCAGAGGCAGAGCCCTGGAGCGTATAAAAGGAGCTGCATGCCCAGCACGAGGGAGATGCATTGGGGACAGAGAAGGGAGAAGAGTGGGGCTTAGAAGAGCTGAGGAGAGCTGCTCAGCAGGGCAAAGCAGTGGCCCAGGTAGAGCCCCTAAGACTTCTATCAGCGGGGAGTGGCAGACAGCTCCAGCGATTAGGCTCTTGGTGTGCAGCATGGCGCACGGCGTCTGGACCCTGGGAGCTGCGTGAGGCGGCTCAGGTCTGCAACCTCTGGCATGTGGCCAGAGACACGGTGCACAGGCCGGTGCATGGAGCAGGATCTTTGGAGCCCCTTGCGCGGCTCAGGTCCACAACCCCCAGCACGAGGCTGGGAGCTCGGTGCAGGAGGCGCTGCATGGAGGATGAGAGACCCTGGGAGCAGCTCAAGGTGGCTCGGGGCAGTAGGTAAGTGCAGACAATGCTGCCCAGAGCGTCTGGGAGCAGACAAAGCCCCAGTGCTGTACAAGCTTGTCTGGGCCTCCAACCCCTAGCACAAGGCAAAGTGCAGCGGTGCATGTGGCCCTAAGCCGGGCTTGTGGTAGCAGAGTCAGGCGGCTGGAAAGCCCAGCAGGGAACAGAGCTTGACCTGGACAATGGGAAGAAACCTTCCAGGACTGTGGAGTAGTAAGTTACCCTGGAGAGAGGGTGCCAACAGGAGAGGGACCCCCCCAGGTTTGCAAAGGGGCACCATGTGGGCCGCTCCTGGGTGATAGTTGGGAGCTTTCCTTTCCCCACCTCCTTTCCTGTAGTGGTACCTTGGGAGTGGGGCCCCTGCCCTGGAAGGCACCCAGGTAGTCTAAGGATTGTTGGTTATACTTGTAGACTGTGCCTTATAGTTTATGTGAATAAGCTGAATTAATGGTTTGTATAGTAATAGAATTATAAGGTTGCCCGATCAATATTCTTTGTTCTGGATTGCTCTATGGTTCATCTGTATTTTTAAATAATAATTGATTATATATATATATATATATATATATATATATATATATATATATATATATGTATATATGGTATAGGGTTTATTGTTTTGTAAATTTGTACATATATATATAATTTATGTCCTTACGCTTTAATGGTTTTGTTGTAATGATAAATTCATATATAGTTAAGTAATTGATTGACTGGGCCTGACTCTAGGGGACGGAGGTTGCCGCTGGGCTGTTGTGTTCCTCTGCAACACGCCACCCTGCCAATAATTCCCTCAGTTGGAGAAGGGAGTACAAACCCATGTACACCCGGGCTATACACAGTTTTGATGCAAAACCACAAATCAACCCAAGTTACCGGAAACTGAGCCCAGATTTGTGCAAAATGTTTGCAAACTTCAGCCTAACTATCCAATGGGTAGCATGCTTCACGTGACTTCTTGTTTCTTAGCAAGCATTTTGAAGAGCTCTGGGTTTTCATTCCTTTCACTACTGGACCTCTGTGCTAAGGTACTATTGTCATGCTGAAAACAAAAATTTAAAACAGTTCATACATTCTACGCTTGGAGGTATCTTTGAAGCTGATCCTTAAGACAACTAATACAATGTTAAGGCCAGATTCCACCAGCCTTACTCACATTGAGCAGTAGCTTACTCTACAGGTAGCCCCACACATTTCAAAGGATGCATCTGCAGAGAGCAAAGTGTTCCTCACCATGAGGAAAGGTGGCAAAATAAATCCCTAGTTAACATTTTAATTACTTCTGTGATAACAAACATGTAAGGCTAGATACTGAAAAATACTGCACATATCAATGCCACATTACTTCTCGCAATGCCTAGAATGCTTCCAATGGGAGCTATATCACATCTGATAGGCAGAAGGTCAGTGATTTTATTCTATCAACAATAATTTCCATAGCCCCTGGGGGTGAAACCCAGGTGTCTATTGTGATGCAGACTTCCAAAATCTGGCAGGAAACTCCATGATTGAATGCTGTACTTATGGTGGGTTACAATCCTGTCATATTAATTCTCTGGTTCCATAGTCTCAACGTAGTAGGCACTGGAGCAACAGCAAAATTTATTGTTGCTGGGCACAACATCTAGAAATCTCGAGTCTAGATGCACTAAAGCAGGGGTGTCAAAGATATATCCTATGGCCGCAGCCAGTCCACAACTGTGCTGCAAACAGAACCTGTTTCAGCCAGTCCAGAACCCACACTGGTTGCAGCGCCCACCCCACTATGTGGGTGGGATCTGTGGGTCCAATCCAGCCTGTGGACCAGCCCTGTGCCACTCATCCTGCCCATAGAGCCAGATGAGTTTGACACCCTTACATTAGGAGTAATACAATGAAAAAATGTAAATGTAAATATCATTTCTTAATTGCAAAATGCAATTATACGATGCGAGAGAAATACCGCTGTCTTAAGAAAGAGTCCTTACATTCAATAACAATTCACTCCCTAAGCCTATATGTTCACCTTTTGTTTCTCACCCAAAAGTTTTAAGCTATAACATTTTTAAAAAGGAGTGTTGTCAGTGTGAATGATTTATCATCGCAAGTCTCACGATTGGTGATGATTTACTAGTGGCTGTGGAGGTCAGCTTGAAAACATGCTGTGGGTGCTCTAATACCACCAATAAATAAAAAGAGCATAAAAATGATTAGGATAAAAGTCTCAGGATTTGAGCTGTTGCATGATTTTGAAATGTTTGGGGTTGGCAATACTGAAAAAGCAAAATCAGTTTGACTGAGACAACACTGCACTTAGAAGAACTAACCAGCGTCCATTCAATACAAAAAGGGAAATATCCTGTGAAAGAAAAATGAATCAACTAGCGCTATTCACACCTGTGTTCAAATAAAAAAAGTTTAAAAAAAAAACAGCTTTTGCCCCACAAACAGAAGCTACGTCTGAAACGAAGACCATCTGTTAAGGAAACACACTTCAGGAAATGATGTGGCTCTTCTCTTCATCAATATATTGAAGAAATAGTTTAATGCAAGAATAAATGTTACACTATGCAGAGTGTTGTCTGAACAGATTATATTGGTCCCTAAGTAGGAGCATGTAATGTATATGAAATGAACTAATTTGTCACCTGAGAAAAGGACCAAACAGGAACATAAGCACTTAGTGAGAAAAACAACAGGAAAACTAATATTAAAATTAATTTAGGGCAGGTAATCACAGATTTTACTATGGAAAGTCAACTTTTAAGCCAGGTGGGCCTTTTACTTTATCTAAGCATTTTAGAGATGGGGAAAAGAAAGCGAAGAGAGCATGTGCTTTGCCCACAGTCAGAGAGACGGACAGACTCAGACAAAAGTCAGGAACCCCTGCCTCCCAGAATCAGGCACATTTCTTGTTTTAGCTTTCTTTTAATTATTGATTTGAGTCAGGTGAGCCATAAACTTTCTAGAACATTGTAACACTTGCTTGATTGGAACAAGGTTGCCTATTTCCAAAGAGAGACTTGTCAGTTACTTTTTTTGACTTGCTTTTTTTTTTTTCACAGCAAAATGATTTTAAAAAAATCTTCTGATTCTGGGTTCCAATAAATATCTACTTCAAAAGTCAACATGTCACTGCAGAAAAAGCAGCATTGTTAGCTATTAACTCAAATGATTTTGAGGTTTGATAAAAAAGGAGCCTTGCTTTGTAAGATTGCTGTACTGTGTCTTCAGTCCAGATTGCTAAATGTGGAACACAGAATAATAGTCAATTACTGTAAGCTACATGGGACTAATGCAAGTGCTTTGATCATAAACAAATTCGCAGTGACAAGCCTGTGGGTGAAAACCTGACTCCAATGAAATCAACATTGTCCTAGAGGGCTGTAGCTAGAACTAATGGGATGAAAATTCAGCAGGGAAAATTTAAGCCTAACATCAGACTATCTTCCTGGCAGAGCTCTCAGTCTGTGCACTAAACTCAAGGGAAGTGGAAGAAGCCAGGGATTAAATGGACCTAATAGTTCTTTTTGGATTTCTATGGCCCCAATTCAGCTGTCTGTCCCTATTCAGCAAGGCGAAGAAGCACGTCATATGCAGTTAAGATGCTTTATTTAACAAAGGTTAAATAAAGATGAGTAAATGGGATGAGTAAAACTTCTGCTGAACTGTAAACTATGTTCTCGCTTTGCCCCAATAATCACAAGCACTTACACTCTTTGTTATCAACTTAGACTTTGCCTCATATAAAATCCTCCTCCTATTAAAGAGAAGTACATTTCTAATCAGATTCTGGCTTGCTGTAAGTTTGTGATCCTTGTTCAAAAGTCTAGCATTCTAGCCTCTCATAAAAGAGGAAGAAAGCACTAATGTTTATAAGTGCAAATGGCAATACAGTTAGTGACAGGGACAATACCTAACAGACTAGGAAACTGGATGTGGTCAAAGAGAAACAATGGAAATGTTATATACTAGTGGTGCCACACCTTTTGGCTCCATGGGCCAGATGAATGGTCCAAGGTGTCCACGGGCCAGATCCAAGCCATGGGTTCAATTCTGTACATGCAGGGCTGGGAACTGATCTGGCTACACTGGATTAGGCTCCTGTCCCACACACCATATCACAACTGCAGATGTGGCTTCATACCAGATTGGGCCCACTGCCCCAGGCCTGCATACAACAGATTGGACCCCTCCGCCCCAGCCCCAGCTCACCATGTGCTGCCAGGATCCTGGGCACAAGGCCATGGCATGTGGCCCAGGTAGCTTGGAAATCCAGGGGTGCATTAGCAGTGACAGCGCTAATTGCCATCACCCCCCACAACCACCAAATTTCAGACTCTTAGGGAGCCCTGCAGGTTGGATCACATGGCTCTGCAGGCAAGATCTTGCCTATGGCCAGGGGTTGAGCACCTATACTAGAGTAGACCTGGACAATAAAATGGAGGAATCAGAGCTACTGCAGTATGGCATGGAACTAGGTATTACAGGGACTTGGATCTGGCCTGGATCATTGCAAAAGACACCTACTCATTAGTACTGCTAATGACTTGCTGACTTGGATCTTGGATCTGTATCTTAGTATTACATGGCTTGGATCTGGCCCATGGACACACCCTGGATCATTCATCTGGCCCATGGGGCCAAAAGGTGTGGCACCACTGGTATATAACGTTTCCATTGTTTCTCTTTGAGCACACAAACATGGTTCACTAGCAGTCATGATTAGAACATAAGGGGCAATGGGTTGAAAGAAATAAAGGTAAAGGTGTTGGGCAGCCTGGGACCTTAATGTAATGGGGAGAAAGAGTGTAAAGAAATGAGAAGGGGTAGCATGGAACATGCAGACTCTGAGTCACAATCACCTGGGGAAAGATAGTAAGAGAAGTTCCTCCATAAGGTTGTCGGAGAGAAAAATCATTAGGAATGTTAGGAATCATTACGGGATACTTTGCCTCCCAGTTATATGCTCGAGAACAAATGGCAGGTCACAGATATTCAACAGAATATCTGTGAAATATTCCACGGATATTCATTCCTGACTGGCTTGAGTGCATCTTGATGCTGCTTCTCAATGCTTAGTGTTTATGGTTCAGGGCTTGCCTGCTGAGTGTACTCTATGCGCAGGTATCTTTAGTATGAGGTTGCTGGGCCTTTTCACCTCGTAACAAACCAAAGAGTGGGTGCCACCATAAGACAGCAGCCCTGTGGTCTCAAAGCGGTGCTGACTTTTCTTTAGTGGTAGCATTCCTACATTTGTGCAGAGGATTGGACCAAATGATGCTTAAGGTCACTTCCAACTTTATGATTCTGTGTGACAGCCCATAGATTTCCTCACCAAAAGCAATTGGAATAATTTCAGCTGTGAGGACACTCTAAAAGAGCTGGTCATAGAAAATCACCTTGACCCAGGTGACCACACATTGATTCTGTTTAAATTAAACAGAAGGAGAAAAAGTAAGTGGGTTAGTAACTAAGGTTTTCAATTTCAAAAGCACAAATTTCAAGAAATAAAAGAAACCACATAGTGAGATCACTTGGAGCTAGGAGTATACAACTCCTGTTGTCAGGATTTCAGATTTTCTTGTCACAGGTCCAAAAATTATCTGGAACTTGCACCTCAAGTTAGGTAAAAATAACATGTAGGAAAAGCCTTAACAAAAAAATTACCACTTTACAGCGAATTATTCAGAGTAAGCAGAGAGCCCACAAGTAATGGAAAACAAGATTGTTCAGCAGAGGAAACTGTCTTAGAAATCATTAAGTACAGTGACATCTTTTAATTATTGATCCAAGACAAATACAAGAGGCTTTCTTGGATAATCATTGAATAAATTCAACAAGCATCCTGTAACTTTTCAATTCCTTTGAAGCAATTGCTCAGGTATATTTACATATGCTGTAAATAAGAGTATGGTGTATAATTTCTTCTACCACTAACAGGAAATGTGGAAGTATATTAAATTCAATGGAGCTGTAGCCAGAGAACCTGAGTTCACTCAGCATCTATCCACAGGCATGGAGTAGCATTATTGTTGTGCTAAACCTCAGGAAGAGAAAGTGTCTTTATTCTCAGAAGGACCTGGCCCTTCTCACTCACACTCGCTCTGGTGTTCTATAATATGGCTTAAAAGTGCTGCAAAGACACCTACTCCTTGTTACTGCTAATGATTTAAGGAAAACAGCCAGATCAATCATATAGTACATGTTTTATTTAGTATGCACCATTGGCTCAATTCAAATCCATGTAAGCCAATGGAAAGACTTAGGATGAGGCTCTTTTTTGAGCTGAAATCTTCATTCCTTTGGGTACATCTACACATCGCCATACAGCAATGTTGCTATGGCACTGTGCTTTACTACTTCCTTTTGGAAGTAGTAAAGCACGGCACAGTATGGGCAGTTACTGAGCCATGCGCACGGTGCATGGTTAGATGTTGCTGCTACATCTCCATAGCAGCATGCTATACTGGGGAGCGCACCATTACAGCAACATAGCTGATGATCACGTGTAGACCCGTGTGATTGCTACAGCGCCATAATGCACCATATGGTGATGTAGCGTGTCACTACGGCCCCATAGGGCGATGTGTAGACGCGCCCATCAAGCCCCTAAACCTCTCACTGGTAACACTGCGAATATGAGGTACACACAAAATACAGAATCAGGTCCTCCAGCTCTTCTGATGTGAATTAACTGAGTTTCTAGAATCTGTATATGGAGGCAAGATAACAAATGGAAGTTATCAACTTATTTGCATGTATCCAGAGATATTGTTCAAGAATCTCTGGGAGGAATAACTTGGAGAATTCAAAGAGAACTATATATTTGGCTTGTTACTTGTTACTAATCCTTGTTATACTATCCTTGTTACTAATCTCTGTCTACTTCTCCATCAGCTGTAAATTCAGAGAAAAGACCATCCTTCCTGGGTGTGTGCAAAGATCCAGTACATAATAAATTACACTAATACTACTGCTACTATTTTTCCTTCTAAAATGTAAAAGTCTGAAATTATAAGTATAGAGACACTTGCATATGCAAGCTGATTTCAGACCCTTGAAAGAAGCTGCTGAATCAGGTTATACTTCCCTTTTGTGAGATTGCACAAGAAGCCAAAGTATTGGCTTAGAGCCATATTCAACTCCAACTGAAGTCAGTGACAGTATTTTGACTAATTTCAGTTACAGCAGACCTAAAGAACCACTCATCCTTACTCACGTTGAGTAATTTTATTCTCTGAGTAGCTCCATTAATTTAGTCAGACCACTTTCTAATAGGTTGCTATTCAATATCAATAAGGGTGTCAGACTGTCCCTTAGTGATTTAACCTGTCCATAAATGTTGCAGAGTATCTGTAAGGGTTAAAATCACAGGGCAAGCCACCTTTACACCACATGCATGCTGGCTCAGCAAATGAAGTGTCCAGTCTTTGAACATTTAGCCCAACTACATTTAAAATTCAAAGTAATTGTAAAGATTATTAAAATAATAAACATATTTAAGCAAGTATCGACTGAAATCAATTACAGTTTTTGTTTGAAATAAATTATTTAAAAAAAACAGAAACTGTTTTATATAATAATTTCTTTCATTGAAAATTAAAACCAACTGCACACTGCAACATTCACTGTAAATTTTATCGCATTATTGACAATGTGCTTGTGAACACAGAAATGAGTGGGTCTTTTTTTTAATCTGTAATTATGTATATCACCTACATCACTGACATCATCTAATAAACTTAATTGACTCTGGTTTGTCTTAACTAACCTATATTTTCAAGTTGTTGTCATGCAGAATGAAATGTGTGTGCTTTCCCAATTTGTGCTCCTGTGGGAAAGCTGGCATTTGCACAACCTCACAACACTACACCGTAGCTCCACGATCTGTGCTTCCCCTTCTCTCCAAAGAAGCGCTGATGACATTTTGGTATAATTTTTGATCACTTTACAAACATTGCTCTCTTTTCATCCTTTTTCAACCCCCAAACCAGCCCATACAAGTTTCTCTTGTACCATCTCCAGGGTTGGCTGACGTGTTTCTACTTATGCTGTTACTTTATGCACAAAGAAGCAAGTGAAACATTTATATCAGTGGGCATACAAAACAATCCAGCAAGCATAGCATTTACACTGGTCTCCTGACTATTGTATAACTTTGCCTCTGCAGTTTCACCATATGAACTTTAACTTCCATGGGATTACCTCCCTGAAAAATAATGAAGAAATTTCATATATTCCACAGACACCAACACATTATGACAAGCTTCAGACCCACAACAAAAGACTCATATTATGATTCAAATGAATTGTACAACTCTGCCTTACCAGAAACCACTTGGAACACGCATCATTTCTTTGGACGCACACAAGTCAGTCATGGAACAGATTAACATGCCAAAACACGGTGAAGCCTGATGCTTGCGTCACATTTACTTTCTCAAACTCTTTGAGTTTTTATATGTTATTAGGAAACAAAACACAAAGCTAAGCCTACTTCACCTCATATACCCCAGCCCTTTTTGGAATCTCTTTGATTACAAAGTACCCCACCCTCCCCTTGAGTCCCAGAAGGCACAATAGCTTTGAATATATACTACAAAATGCATAGGGTCAGCACGTCTGGCATTGTCTGCGGGCTGGCTGCAGACTTCAAATCTCACGTGCTCTGGGGTTTCCTTAGGGAAAGAAATGCTCACAGCATTCCATTTCCTAAATGGGGTGTAATCAGGAACACATTTGCTTCAAACCTATTAGCAAACTTCTTTTTGGGAACCCAGGCTATTTTTTAAAGTAGTTTTATTAAACTTAAGTAACAAATACATGTTGTTTTGCTCAATGTATTTGGCAATCATTTTGATAAGATTCCAACCAAGTGTTATGGGACAGGCTATGTACATCTTTGCTGTCTACTCTGCCAGGCAAGAGAGATATGACAGATTTCCATTCATGATCACTTTTTTTTTTTTGTATCAGTATGAAATAGTTGGCTAGTAATTTTGTCTGGTGCTAAATCTGAAGCTTAGTGATAAGACATGCCAAGCAGTTGGGATTAAACTGTCCTCAGGTTTTGTCTAGAAACATTAAATCAAGGCTGTATTTATTTGTTGCATCACTAAGTAACTTGGCTGAGATGAATATTTTCTTGATTAAAAAATGCAGATACAAATTTGCCTAGTTAAAGTACTGACTAATTTTAAAAGTAGTAATTTGTTTAAAACTATATAATATACGTTCTAATTATATACACGGGTAACTGATAAAAGTAATATACTGCCCAACAGTATTTTTATAGAGACAAATATTGAAAAGTAGCAGTGCATATTTGTGCATCTAAACTGCCTATCCCAGTTCATACCAGTTTATACTTTCAAATATCACATTAGTCCTTTTGCCACAGCACCGTCCTGGAAACTTACATGCAATTGTTTGACCGCTGCAAGCCATACCCATCCCTTTCAGAGGTACCCCCTTCCAGGATACCATTCTTCATTTTCTACATTCACTGTTTCTGGATGGAAACACAGCTGCATGTAAGGGAAGATATTTTGCTTGACTGGATCCAGCTCACCAAGAGCTCCACATCCTTATGTATGTGTCATCTCTCTTCTCATCATTATGTACATCATTTGTGTCCTCTGCTTGTTATATCGGCTGTCACGTGATATGTACTTCCCCAGCATTTATGAAACTGTTGAATAAGGTCAGGCATATTACAGAACCCTAATAGAATAGAAGCTACTACTTTTGATGATGATTTTTGAATAGCAACTACTATCTGTTATGCAGCACTTAATACATTTAAGATGTTTTTACTGATACTGTAGGGTGCTAATTTTTTAATCAGACTGTTGTGTTGTATTATGTCAAATGCTTTACAGACATTTATTACATATTCAATTACCTTTATCAATTGAATGCGTAATGTTGTCAATGAATGAAATCATGTTTGTTTCAAAAGACTTATTTTCCAGTAAGCCATGATGGCTGGCATTAATTGTATTCCTTTCTTTACTTCTTTATCAAGTAAACCCCATATCAGGTTTTCCATTCTGCTGTTAGGTGAACAGGCTTATAATTAATTAGGTTATTCTGCTTATTCTTTTGAATGGCGACACAATATTAGCTCACTTCCAGTATTCTGGAATTTCCTGTATTCCAGGAAACTTCAGGAATTTACTGTATTCAAAGTCTTATTAAAAATGATCATCTACAGATCAGAGATCTCCAGTGGCAAGTCTTTTAAAATGTCTTGGGTGCAAATTGGTCTTGATGATTTCAAAATGTTTATGCAAAGTAGGTATTATTTTCCACCCTCCTTAGATACCAATAGACTGAAAAGTACTTCATCTTTCTCTTATGCCACAAGTATATCATTCTGCTGCTGTTTACCAAATACAGAATATTTCTTTCTTTGCTGCTTCTACATTACATGAAGTAATGTGTAAAAATACAATAAACTATCAACATCAATTATTTAATTTAATATAAGGTCTGAAAGTAAAGTAATGGAAATGAGTCAAAGCCAAACATCTTGATATGTGAAAACAAATTGAGAAAGTTGAAATGCAAAATTAAAATCAAAATCATTTGTTTCCATTTTTCCCATAAAAATTATGGCCAAATGGACATAATCCCATCAAAACCCAATTTTGGTGGAATTGTATTTTTTAATTAAAAACTCTTCCCTCAATTTTTTCCATCCAGCTGATGATTATCAGCTACTTGGATACTGAAGTGATGAGAACCATGTACATACTTAATCAGATAATATATTTGGCCATTGACCATTTAACACACATTTCCTGAAAGGCATCTGATATAATGGTTCTTATCTTGCAGCGCAAATTTAATTATTATCTTTTCAAAACTCTAGTCAGTCAGTGGACTCTGGGCTCCAGAGACGAATGTGTGTCATCATTCTGTATACACATATGCAGAGCCACAATAAACTGCTGAATTCAGTCTCTTGGGCGTGAATCTTACTTGTAGTCAGACTCCTACATAAATGCAGGTATCAAGCTGAATTGGGTGGGAAATGGTTCCAAAAATGTTCCTGTTCTAGCCCAAGACAAGACCTGTCACAACTGCCTCTCCTACCCCAAAATAAAAAACACTCTCACCCTGAGCAGCCAGATGGTTAGCCTTAGCCAACTCACGGGTGACGTAGGTGAATCAGGGTCAAGTCCCTGCTTTGAAACAGCAGATCACAGACAATAGGGCTGGAACAGCCCTTACAAGGCTATCTAGTCCAACCCCAAGACTAAAGAATATGAACCTGGATGACCTAAAACCTGAATAAGTGCCATAACCATTAGGCTACTATGAGGTCTCTCTGTGATCAGAAATGCCATCCTAGAGCTGCTAAACCAGAGGCAGGCAATTATTTTGGGTGGAAGGCAGCTTACCAAGTTTTGGCAAGCTGTTGAGGGCCGCATGGGTAGCCCTGCCCCTTGACAGGTGCCCCACCCCCTGGTTGCCATCTTGGGACTGGAAGTCCTGCCCCCTTACCCCTGACCTTTTCCACCAGAAGTCCCTGCCCTTGCCCCCAGAAGTACTCTTTTCAGCAAGGCGTTTTGCCATCTCAGAACCAGAAAAATACCAAATTATATTCTAAAAAATTAACATCTAAAACATTTATTAATTTGATTGCCCTGGTTTACATGTGTTTGTGTAGTGTACATAGAGGTAATTGCACAATAGCTTAAAATGAAGCCTTACACTTGTATATTATGTGTAGGTCGGTATAGGTTTGTGGGGGGCTGTGGGTGTGTGAGTATGTAGGGTGAGGGAGCATGTGGGAGTAGGGGTGTAGATATGTGGGGTGTGCGTGGGTATGGGGTTTGGGGGGGTTGTGTGGGTGTGTGTGTATGGTGGGGTGTGTGTGTGGGACTCACCCTATGAATACACACATGCACTCTGCGCCTGCCTGCACACACACACACACACATTCTCTGCCTCTGCCTGTGTGTGCACACTCCCCCCCCATGCCATACCAGTGTGGCCCCATGCTCCCCAATCTGGCCGTGCAGCTGGGAGCCACATGGTGCTGGAGCAGGGCAGGGGTAGGAAGCAGGAAAATCACTGGGGGGTGGGCGGGGCCAGCTCTCCCCAAGTCCCTGTTTCCTGTTGTCCTTGACAGGCAGCTAGGAGCAGATAAATATTTTCTAAATTTTTTAGGGGGTCCCACGGACCAGGTAGAATGCCCTGGCAGGCCGGATCCAGCCTGCAAGCCATATTTTGCCCATCCCTGTGCTAAACCTTTCCCAATAGAAGTTTCACTGAAGCTGATACATTCCCACAGAAAGTGACTGTGAACTGGGATTTTCCAACAAAAAATGAGAAAAACAAGTTTTTGTCAATAAAATTCCCAGCTGGCCCTTGTACCAAAGTCTTGACAGTCTCATCTGATGCCTAAGCCCTGCTACTCTGAAAAAGAAATAGGCTGGTTATCCCTTGCTCATTTCCCCTAGAGCAATATGGAACTTACCAGACTCGTGAGACTGTAACCTTCATAATCTCTCCTGGGCTGCATACTTCTCAGGAGGACTGATGACTGCTGTCTGCAACTGAATCAAACTTCTAAAAAAACACTGCTCTCTACTAGCCCTTTTCATGGTGGTTTCATAAGCTTCTGCATTCTTGGTTTTAAACAACTTTTCCGATAGCTGATGGCTGATGTCAAGAAATCAAGCTCACTGTTCCCTTGGGGTATATTGGCTTTAAAGAACTAACAGTCAACTCCAGAGTTACTCTGACTCACCAAGAGAAACGCCCATATAATGCTTCTGTTTTACCTCACGCATTTTGGCCTCACACATGCAAATCTAAGGTCTAGATGAAACTAAACTAGAACATTGCATGGTCTATTGCACCACTCCAGTCATATATGGGTGCCTATTTGATAATACTGTATTTTCTAGGAGCAGTATCTGAAGTCTTAAAGAGCCTGGATTTGTGTATAAATCAAATTTGGTTTGAGTATTCATAACAGTCTTACCGAATGCACGCAAAAAATTCAACTGATTTTCGTTTTGCTGTAGGATGTCAGTGTGAAAGTTGGTGAAGATTTGTTTTGTAGAATACACAAGCAGTACTGTAAATATAGTCCTCTTCATTTAGGGCTTAATCCTGCACTCCCTCTGGGACTGGTACAAAGCTAACAGAAAGCAGTAGCAGTCATTTAATTCACATAAGCAGGCTCTGAATCATTCTGTGAATAGGTAAAACTCTTGTGCTAAGTATAGACAGTCAAAAAGCCCAAGGCTGAATTGATTCAGTCTTTGCAGGTTAGTCTAACCTGCAAAGTTTGAGCATGGGCTTTGTATTCATTTCCTCTTCCTGCTGTCCCTGGTGTCTCTGGGATTTTCAGTCCAGAATCACAGCAGTGGGACTCTGCAGGATTGCTCATCACTCCCTTTTCCTGCTTCCAGCTGCCTCTGAGATTTGTAGTCCAGTCACAGCCAGCACTAAGTAAGGGCAGCTCTGTACTTGGGGGAAGGTGAGCTACCCCTCCTCCCAGACCCCAGCAGGAAGGGAGGGGTCTGGGACAGAAGTCTCATAAACTGGTTTGACCTAAATCAGTTAAGCCTGATACTATATTCAACCATGTTTATCTTAAACCAGTTTCAACCATTTTGAAACTGGTTTATGTGCACTAAACTTCTTTAAACCAGTTTCTGGTCACTTGAACTGGTTAATGCATAACTTCTGTCCCTATCCTAGAAGACAACAAATTCAGGACAGTGTGCAAGCACTAGTCTACTCTCCCAAAGAGGGCCACACAGTGACTGAGAGTCTATTCTTTTATTAATATTTTGCTTCAGCACATACTACCTACCCCTAAAATGATTCATACATGTTAGGGTCGGAAGGGACCTCCATAGATCATCGAGTCCAACCCCCTGCATAAGCAGGAAAGAGTGCTGGGTCTAGATGACCCCAGCTAGATACTCATCTAACCTCCTCTTGAAGACCCCCAGGGTAGGGGAGAGCACCACCTCCCTTGGGAGCCCGTTCCAGACCTTGGCCACTCGAACTGTGAAAAAGTTCTTCCTAATGTCCAATCTAAATCTGCTCTCTGCTAGCTTGTGGCCATTGTTTCTTGTAACCCCCGGGGGCGCCTTGGTGAATAAATACTCACCAATTCCCTTCTGTGCCCCCGTGATGAACTTATAGGCAGCCACAAGGTCGCCTCTCAACCTTCTCTTGCGGAGGCTGAAAAGGTCCAGTTTCTCTAGTCTCTCCTCGTAGGGCTTG
Organism: Alligator mississippiensis; assembly: GCF_030867095.1. Taxonomy (NCBI): domain Eukaryota; kingdom Metazoa; phylum Chordata; order Crocodylia; family Alligatoridae; genus Alligator; species Alligator mississippiensis. The sequence continues at coordinate 74,139,838 of NC_081830.1, forward strand.
GTCTGCAGGCCCTTGACCATACGAATGGCCCTTCTCTAGACCCTCTCCAGGTTATCCGCATCCTTCTTGAAGTGTGGTGCCCAGAATTGCACGCAGTACTCCAACTGCGGTCTGACCAGCGCCCAATAGAGGGGAAGTATCACCTCCTTGGACCTATTTGTCATGGGAACCAGCAGCGGGAAGGAGATCTCTAATACTTATTTTCTTCTCTGTATTTTGGGGCTCTGTAGATTTTTTTTCCATAATACCAAGATGGGGCAGTACTGACTGTTGTGTCTGATTGTTCCTATATATGGAATAAAGGAATTAATCCAGGCTGCACCAAAGCAGCATGGTCTACAAAAACATTTGCCAAAAAACAAAGAGGAAACAATTAATATTATTTTTCTTAACAGAGTAGATAATCATTATTAAAGGTATTACCTCAGTACACTGAGGTCTAAATTTTTCAGAGAGCTAAGCACCCACCAGTTCTCTTTTGGCACCTAAAAGTAATTGCCAGATTTTCAAGAGTTCCTAGTATCTAGTGGTTCTCTAGTGGGTGCATCTACACATGCATTAGCTGTGGCACCAGCTTACTCATGAGTAAATTACTCGCAAGTAAATAGTGCCAGGCAAGTGTCTACACATGCAAGGAAGCAGGGCCAGATTTGCTGCCAATTTGCTCCAAATTCCCAGGCCCTGCAATGGGTCCCTGCTGCCACCAGGCGGAAGCTCCAGGCTCCAGCTGCAGGCGCCAGCAGTTGGCAGCCATCTTGAAAAGTTAGCTCCGCTCAGTGCTTTCTGACCAGCCATCGGGAGCAGTGTACCCAGCGCAGGGACAGCATGCGGCAGCATTCTCCTCCCTGCCTGTGCCTCCCCATGCTGTGGCTGCTCCGGCCCCTGCCCCTGGCAGCAACAACCAGTGCCCCGTGCTCCTGCTCACTGCCGCACTAGCCCTGCTGGCCCACCATACTGACCACCATCTGGCCCGCCACACTGACCACCATCTGGCCCATGGCCATCTCGCCCCTCCCAGCTCCACCACATGCAATCACTACCTGCCCACCTGCCGCATGCCCTTTGAGGGCCACCCCCACGTACATGCTGCCTTGACACCACCCTGCTGGGAAGACCCTGACAGGGATGCCAAAAACAGGCTCCAGGATGTCACTGGGACTGCCTTTGCCCTCCTAGGCCTCCAGCCCCACCGTCTCTGGGCCTGCCAAGCCAGCCAGAACTGGTGGTAGCAAGTAGTCCAGCACACCTGGGATGATGAGCAATGGCTGGAGGCCTTCCACATGACCTAGACAACCTTCCAGGTTGTCACACAGGTATATAACTGCTCCTCCCCGCAGACACCCATCTAGCCCTTGCCTTACTCAAGGCTTTTGATGTGGTCCCCCACAACATTCTTGCAAACAAGCAAGTAAGGTTGGGTTGGATTGGACTGTAAGGTGGATTGAAAATTGGATGAATCTTTGGGCTCAGAGGGTAGTAATCAATGGCTTGATGTCTAGCTGGCAGCCAGTATCCAGTGGGGTCAGTCCTGGGGCTGGTTTTATTCCATACCTTCATCATCGACCTGGAAGATTAGATGGAGAGCACCCTCAGCAAGCTTGCAGATGACAACAAGCTGGGAGGAGTTGTAGATAGGCTGGAGGGTAGGACTAGGATTCAGAGAAATCTAGACAAATCAGAGGATTGGACCAAAAGAAATGTCATGAGGTTCAGTAAGGACAAGTGCAAAGTCCTGCACTTAGGACAGAACAATCCCATGCACCGGTACAGGCTGGGGAACAACTGGCTAAGCAGCAGCTCTGCAGAAAAGGGAGTGGACAATAAGCTGAATATGAGCCAACAGTGTGACCTTGTTGCCCAGAAGGTTAACGGTATACTGGGCTGCATTATTAGGAGTGTTGCCAGCAGATTGAGCAAAGTGATTATTCCTCTCTATTTAGCACTGGTGAGGCCACATGTGGAGTACTGTGTCCAGTTTGCCTCCCCCTCCCCCCCCCTACAGAAAGGATTGAACAAATTGGAGAGAATCCAATAGAGGACTGCAAAAATGGTTATGCGGCTGGGGCTGGGGCTTGTGGCTTCTAAAGAGAGACTAAGGGAATGGTACGTATTTATTCTGAAGAAGAGAAGACTGAGAGAATTTTACAGCAGATTTCAACTACCTGAAGGGTGGTTTCAGAAAGGATAGAGCTAGACTGTTCTCAGTGGTGGCAGATAACAGAACAGGGAGCAGTGGTCTCAAATTGCAGCAAGGGAAGTTTAAATTAGATATCAGGAAAAACTCTCTCATGAGGAAGGTAGTAAAGCACTGGAACAGGTTACCCAGAGAGGTTGTAGAATCTCCATTCTTGGAAGTTTTTAAGACCCAGCTAGCCAAATCCTTGGGTGGAATGGTATAGTTGCAGAGGGTCCTACTTTGAGCAGTAGGTTGCACTAGATGACCTCCTGAGGTCCGTTCCAACCTTAATTTTCTATGATTCTATGCTGGCCAGGCCCACCAGCCGGCAGTACAACAGCCACTTGTTTGGCATGTGCAAGACCACCATCAGGGAGGCTGTCCTAGAGATGCGCAGCACACTCCAGGACATGCTGGGGCACACAGTGCTATCTGTGCATGATCCCCTGGTGATGGTGGCAGGGTTCCATGCCCTGGGATTCCCCCAGTGCATCAGGGCCCTAAATGGGACTCACATCCCCATCACCTGCCCACCCTATGGAGACCAACCCTACTATAGCCACATCTTCTAGAACTCCAGCCTACCAGACCTGGTGGAGAGCAGGTGCTTTGTGCTGGGGATGCTGGACCTGCAGTTGGGCACTACGGTGGATCCTCCTCTCTGGGGATCCTGCCTACTCATTGGCTTATGTGGCCCTACACTGGCCATCTGGACCCCCACCAGGCCTACTTCAACCACTGCTTGGGCCAGACCCAAGGCCTGGTGGAATTCGCCATGGTACACCCTTACTGCCCACTTCGAGTTTGCCGAGGACAACCTCCCCTGGGTCATCATCACAGCTGGTATATTGCACAACATCTGTGAGGCCCAGAAAAAGCTCTTCTGTGAGGCCTGGGTGGAGGAGGTGCCTGGCAGCAGAAGCACCACCTGCAGCAGAAGTCCCCTGCTCCCCGCTGAGGCCTCAGGAAAGCCACACACCCAGTGAGGGCCAGGGCACTGGGTGCAGGAGGTGCTGACTGACCATCTCCTCCAACACTCCCCACTCTAGCCCACCTGCACCACCACCCACAGGTCCCCCACCCCTCCCCTCCTGCCCACTCCAGCACCATGCTCAGCACAGACACATCTCACAAAAACAAGTTTTTATTTTCCTCATATCAAACAGAGCCCCCCTCCCTTTTCCATCACCAAACAGAGCACCCCTCCCTCCCCAACAAACAGAGCCCCTCCACCACCCACCCTACCCACCAACAATAGAACACCTTCTTCCAGTGTGGGGGCTGTGGGGTGGGGGCACCTAGGTGGCAGAGCCTGGGGACAGGCAGCCAACACCCCAGCCTCTAGCCATTCCCCCTTGGGTTTATACCCATATGGCAAGTGTAGCAGGTAGAGGACTCACCCAGGGTGATGATGACCAGTGCTCCCCTGGTGCAGGCAACTCCACCTCCAGTAGCCAGTGTACAGGCCCAACAGGGCTGACATGCAGTCCTGGCCCAACTGCAGGCAGATCTGGCTCCATACATACATGGGGGCAAGGCCCAGGTGGGGAGGGGGGTGCTGGGTGGCACCAGACTCAGGATAGGGACTCAGTCAGGGGCTCCTGGCTGTTGGAGGCAGTGCAGGAACTCCTCCCAGACCCAGGCAGAGACCCGCTGCTGGGTGGTGGGTGGCTGCCAGGGGTCAGGAGGGGCTCAGGTCAGGGGCCAAGCAGCAGGCAGCACAAAGGCAACCGCAAGGGCCAGAATGGTGTCCAGCACCCAGTGGTCATCATCCATGACCTGTACTGCCTGGGCCAGGATGGCGTTCTGTTCCCACAGGGCCTCCACACACTCATGCTCCAGGGCCAGGAGCTGCGCCCAGAACTGATTCACACAGCCTCCTCATGCCAGTGCCGCACTTCTTTGTGTGTCATGTCCTTCATCCATCACCTGTCCTGGTGGGCCATGTCCTCTGCCTACCAAGCCCAAGCATCCCCCAGCTGGTCCTCCAGTGCTGTGACCAGGCAGTCCAGGAAGAGGGTCCCGTCCAGGGTCCTCCTCTGGCAGAGCCTGCGCATCTGCAGAGCCCTGGCTGTCAGCAGCAGTGATCCTGAGGCTGCAGCCTGGCTGCCAAGGGTGGCCTCTCCCCCACATTCAGCTGTAGGCCCTGTAGATCCATGAGACAGAAGCTGTTTGTGAGAGTTTGCAACATTTCAGAAATAAGATGTTCTGTACCAGGGGTCACACATGCTGCCCGGCCTCAAATCAGGGGTCAAGTATGCACAGGTGGCCAGGGATCGTGGAAAGTCAGCCTGGCAGGCCTGGCCCCAGGAAGCCACTGGCTGAGCCCCCTATCGCTGCTTTCTCCCCTAGGGCCAGCGGGCCCCTGGGTGCTAGCCGCAGGCAGCCTGCCTCTTCCACCCCATTTCCAGAGTGGAATAGGCCAGGTTCCTGCTGCCAGGAGGTCCAGACCCTGCTCCCCCCTCCTCCTCCTCCTGGAGGCCAACTGCTCTGCTGTACTGCTGCCCAGCCCATGGCTCCTGAACTCTGGGGGTGTGGGGTTCCTGGATGGCTGGGACAAGACTCTGCCCACACCCTTGCCCTGTCCACAGGGGCCTCTCTGGGAAGGTGCCCCAAGGCCAGTCTCCCCCACACCGCCGCTGCACCCCAGTGTGCCCCTGCTGCATGTGCCCTGGGTGATACACAATATGCTTTTTGCACAGAGTGAGGGATGCCTGACCCACCATGCCCTGCTGATGATGCTAGCCAGGATGTTCTGGGTGCACCTGCATACCTGGTATGGGACTCTGAGCTATGACAGCACAGGAGGCAAAACTTGGCTTCCCCACAACTTCTGCCACTGCCTGGAGGGCTGCCTGCATCTACACTACATGTCCCTGCCCCCTGCAGCCAAGAAGGATATTTCTGTTGACAAAGACACATTCCTTAGTATGTGAGACCCATGCCTGCCTAACTGCAGGGTCACAGGCTGCTCAGTAAAGTTTGCCACTGTCTCCCACCTCCCTCCATGCTGTGGAGGGAACCCAGGGCCAGTGGAGTGCAGGAGTTCCAGGCGGGGAGTGGGGGTGGGGCAGGGAAGGGGACTTACCATGCAGCCAGGGCTGGAGTAGCTGGTGGCTCTGCATGGTCATGGCTGTCAGCAACAGCATGTGGTTCCAGGCAGTATCCTCAGATAGTGGGGCATAGCAGGTGGGCATCTGGCCGGGGTTCTCCCCAGGAAGGAGCTGGTGGTCTCATGGCTGGCTGCTCCTCGTGGTGGGGGCTGGGGCTGTGGAACTGAAGCTGCAGGTGCTGGCCCAGGCTTCCTGAGCTGCTTGTGGAAGGTGCAGCTGGGAAGCTCAGTGAGCCAGGCTGCTGTATGCCCAAGGGGCCCATCCCCAGTGAAGTGTCACCCAGGGTGCCAGGCAGGCTACCCATGCTGCTAGAGACAGTACGGCTGTGGCCTCAGTCCTATGGCGTAAGTAGTCCATCAGTTGCCGCAGGGCATGGACTTGTGGGCACTGCCTAACTGACCCACTGTGCCCACAAATCCTTGATCTTTATGCAGCACTGCCATGCCATTTGGTGCCTGTGGTCCCACATCCAGGCTGACAGCCCCTCAGACATGGGTGTTGGAGTGCCAGCCCTACTTGAATTCACACTGCACCTCTGCCTCACCTCACAGCACCATGAGGTCACTAGTCTTCCCTTGCAACCAGCTGGGGCCCTGAGTGGCAAACATGGATGTAGGCACAGCCACAGATAAGGATGTCATCATGGGTCCCATGCTGCCTCTCTGGGCCCCCGCATAGCTGTCCACGTGCTGCCAGGACTAGACATCTACCTGTAGTGCCCAGCACAGGGTCCAAGCACAGAACTGGCAGCCATGCATCAGAAGCAATGCCTTGCAGCACCTGTAATCTCAGTGCAGGCTGCTAGGGGGGGACTGCAGGCAGCAGGCAGGTGGATCTGGTCCCAGCAGCCAGAAGCTGCCTGCACCTGGATCTGGGGGTTGGCAGGCCTGGCTGGAGCCTGCAGCACCCTGCAAGCCTGGATGGTGCTGGCCTGATAGTTGCACAGCAATGCAGTGCCAGGCAGCAGCACCAGTGTACAGGCAGGCTAGGGCAGCTGGCTTGTGGCCTGCCAGGGGAGACACAGGGGTCTGGAGAGGCCTGGAGAGGCTTCCTGCTGGTGTGCCCCAGTGCTCTGAGTGCCTGCAGGCTTTTAAAGGCCTGAGGCAGCCCAGCCCTGGGGCAGGAGAGGCTCCCAGCCCAGATCCCTGGTGCTAGCCTCAGCCTGGCACCCTAGTAGCAGGGCTGACCTAGAAGCAAACACGCTACCAGGTTGCATCTATACATGCACAGTAACTAATCGCATGTTAATTTGATACCTGCATTTGCAGATATCAAATTTACTTGCAATCAGGGTAGCAGTGACTTACTGAGTTACTTAACCCTAACACAAGCATCAGTAGACACATGCGCTTACTGAGCAGTTAAGGGTCTCATGTAGACGCGCCTACTGAGGAGAACAATGGTGCATGAGAAGAGTGGAAGTGGTTGAGAAGAAACTCTGACAACCTCATTCAATTGCAAATTCTTTTGAAGATCTGGCCCTGAATGCATAGACATATAATATTTATATGTATATGTAATAAGCCTAATACTCAGGATCTAGCTGTAGACAGTATCTGGTGATTCAAAGAGAGCTTGTGCTCTGGTGTATATATATGGTGGTGGGAATTCCTTCTTCACTCCAATTCTTGATCAGTTTGTGCTCTGAAATATGTCATTTGATTATACTTCTCATTATCTCAGTTTTTATGGCTACACATTTTATTATCCATGAAATTATCCAACTGTGAAAATAGTCTTGATCTCTGGAGGGAATATGGGTATTTTCTTGAGTTTTACTAGAAAAACCTTGGTTATAAGCCAAATTTGCTCCTTTTTCCCCCTTTTACTCCCTCAACCATCAACCCATATATAATCTCCCAGTTTCCTCAATGCTTAATCTTTAGTCACTGGGAAACCAGATGGTTAAACAATCAGATAAATCTCGTGCATTGTTTACTTTGTCTCTTCTGTAAGCACTAAACAATAAATCTCACAATTTTCTTGTAGTGAATGTGATAGTTAATGCCAAATCCTAATTCAGCAGCAGGAGTCCTATTTCCTGGGCCCACAGAAGATAGAAAATATCACATTTCTACTTCATTCGACCCTTTCAATATCCCCGTCACGCTTCATTGCTTTACAAGCCACCATTTCACTGTTGCAACAAAGATTACAGAGAATCTAACAGGTAAGGCCTCAAGCAAACACAGAAATGGAGTAGGCCCCAACAGAAGGCACAAGGACTACATGTCTTATCTACTCCACATCTTGGCATTTCTAACCACAAGGTCTACCCTACTGACAGCCCCTGCTGTCCTGGGGCAATGAATCTGTAATAAGATATACAACAAATAATAGGGTTTTTTGCTGAAAAATATATACCAAGGTAATTAAATTGTTAACATGATGGATGGCCTCATTTTATATTTGAATTCAAAGTGACTTTCTACATCATACAACCGAGTGACTTAATACTAAAAACTTGTCATAATTTTCATTGAAATAGAAATATAGATTTCCCCCTTATTTTTACAAATCAAACATCATGGCTTTTAAAGACCAATTCATTGTATTTATTCAGCAACTTCTACCCACACATATTAAAGTGCTCTGGAACCATTAAAATAATTCATTTTCCAAAGAGCTGTCTAAGTACTTCAGCCACTGGTTTGGCATGGGCAAGACCACCACCAGGGAAGCTGTCCTGGAGGTGTGCAGTGCCCTCCAGGACATTCATAGATGGGAAACTGAGGCACTATAAGGTAGTAACATGAAAAAAAAAATCATATAAGGGATATGTGACAGCCCTGGAAGTAGACCTCAACGCTTCCTGAGTACCAACTGCTGCACACACACATACAGAGAAAGAATGAGAGTGAGAGAGAGGAGAGAGTACATTAAAAATAATACAGTATAAGAACAGTGTATCACTTCCCTTTTCCCTCATTCTACACAAAATAAAATTATATCATGTATTGAGTCCCAGGTGGAATATATCAATATAACTTCAGTGCTTCAGTGGAGCTATGCAGAATTCAGCCAGCTGAGGATTAGTATGTTAAAACGTGTGTTAATGTGAAGTCTTGGTTGTAATTTATTATAATTTGGATTTCTAATTTGCATTTGTCTTCTTTCTATTACTGAAGTCAGGCAACATAGTGAGCCAAGACACATATTATGGCAGCCATTAGTTGTACAGCTGTGTGAACTATAAGCAGTTAGTTGCATAGCTATTTCGATATTGTTTTTGCTCGAATACTGAAACAGATTTTTTAAAAATACATAGAGAATCTTTAAAAGTCTGGCCTACGTTGTATTGTGTATGAGAGAGAGAGAGCTCTAAGGGTTACGAGCTAAAATATTTCGATAAAACTTTCTTACAAAATACCTAGGACATTAAAAATTATTGTTAACATCTGTTCATTATTTGACCATGTGGCCGTACATTAGATAAATGTGCTTACTCATAACAGCACAATAACTAGCCATTACATCAACTGTGACATCAAACAAGCAGACACTGGAATTATTCAATGTTTTTGGCATCGATGTAGTTGACTTGCACAATGTAAGAAGCATAAAAACTATGAATGACAAGTGGTGAAATAGGAAGATTATCAAACAAGTTTTATCAAGGCTTCTCCAGCAATTTTTTTTTTTTTTACAGGAGGGAAATATATTTGTATATGTAGTATCAACCACTGAAATTAGCAAAATGTCGTAATAGGTCCAGTTAACTAACCTGTAATTATACTGTCAGTTACATTAACTTCATTGCTCACTAATAAGGTAAGTTATAGTGAAAGCAGCCAATGCTGTTAGGAAGGTTATTTATTTTATGTCCTAATTAATCAGTACTGACACTGAACCACATCCTTCCTCCTTCCTCATTATTTAAATTATCCATTTATATGGATGAACGTCTTTGCTTTGTGCATTTCATTAATGCGTTAACATGCTCTCACAATAAGAATTGCTGTTATTGTTTCAGCAGGTACTTTGTACAAAAGCTACCGTTGATGTTCTTGCCTTCCTAGAGTAATCCCTGTTTTACAAAATAGTTTCCTGGAAACAATATTACTATGAAGACTGCAATATACAAAAATGAATCTTTGGACAGCATAAATGTGATCCCCTGCATCACTGAGCAACAATGTTTCTACTGACTTCAATGGACCAGCTGAATTATGGGGTGCTTAGTATCTTTTGGGATTAGGATATTGACCTCCGGTCAGATGAGCACTTAAACATATACTTCAGTCTCAATGAGGTAAGTGGGACTTAAATACTGTACTTAAAATCAAGCCTCAGCTTAAATGATTTCCAGAACAAAAGTAGGCTTAAGCACCTGAATCTGGGCCCTGATCCTTAATTTATGTGTGACAGGTTACAGAGTACTGGAACTGGTTTTTAGTGACTCAATGCCTGATAAAGGTACCTAGATATATAATGATGGGGCTGAAGGTGGAACCTCTACTTCCTGGCTGAAATGTTGACTCCACTGAAGCCAATGGGAGCTTTCCCCCTTAAAACTCAGCACCCCTTTATACTTATAGGAGCAAATTCAGAGACAATAAGTAATTTAGGCTCACTTAGAGCTACTTTTACCCATTTCTGCAACATCTAATGGTCCTTGAATGGGTATAACTTAACATGTCATAGAACCATAAGTAATTATACCCACAAGGGCTCAATAAACAATAGTCAATTGCCCACTGTTAACTACTTCAAGACTAATTTTCTTAGAAGGCAGCCAATATGGTTCTCTTCCAACAGGGACAGTACAATACGCACTAAGGGTGAAATTCTAAAACATGCTTTTTGAGTTATCCACACACAAACACCAACTGAACATTCATACTGTCCCAAAACTACAGTAGTTTCACACTCATGTAATGCAATAACAGCCATGTAGGTTTTGTTAAAAATCCTTCCGAATATTTAACCTGTGAGCTAAGATACACTTAAAAAGAAATTTAAAATATGACCTTCAAGGGAACAACCAGCTAAAAGGATAATTCTACTGCACAAATGCAAAGCAACAATTTAAGTGTCAACTCAAAGCATGAGAAGCCAGTGCAATTTTCAAAAAGGGGAAACATTATTATAGCAATTAGAGCTACATTCTGAAACAAAGGACACGAGGAGTTTTGCTAATTTGGGGTTCAAAGCCAATAACAAAAGCAACCAAATTTCCTCCAAATATTTTTCTGATTTTCCAAATATTTTTTTCCAAATAATGGACTGATTTTCACAACAAAGACTGTTTCACATATAACTACATTTTTAAGACAGCCAGTCATTTGGCAGACCTCCAGGGACCCTTGAAACCACACAGTGCAATCAGCAGTACACAGGACCAGTCACAAGTCACCCCTTTCATTTTGTCCAATGAAACCCATCAAGTAAGAAACCATACAAACCAAAACTAAAACTACACAACTTTCCATACTCCATTTGGGGCAGGTGTGTGGTCTGGTCCACTCCTCACAGCATTTGCCTTTAGCCGGTTAATAACTACAAAGGCAAAAAGGTCAGTGGGTTTTGGCTGGTTGTTGAGGTTAACACCCTCCCCTTTGTGAACAAACAGAACACGGGCCAGAATCTGTCTCTTCTTTGAAAAGAAAAACCTTTTGTTATGTTAACTGTTAATACAAGGAAAGATGCTGAGCACATCACCGGGGAGCTGTGGCGTTGATCCTTTCCCAATGTGTTTATTTTAAAGTGCACTATTACCTTGTATGTATGAAACTGCTTAGTACTGATTATGATTTGCACAGATGCATGCCCATTTGGAATGAGTATCCAGAAAAGCTCTTAACATCGAATGTCTGAGAAGCAAAACAAATGCCAACAGATAAAAGACTAGGCCTAAGCAAGACCCTATCCTTCCCCCATTTAAGTCAGTGGTAAGGCACTGGTCCCCGTGGCTCAGAGCTGGCATATATGACAATGTCCAAAGAAATGCACATTAATTATCATTACCATGCTTGTTATTGTATAACTGACTGATTCTGTACTTTATCTCTTGAACCATTATCTCCTGCCATGTGATCCAAGTGTTGATACAGCTAATGTAAAGGAACACAGAACAGTAGTCATTTATTCTGTAAAAGACCTTGTGCTTTTCTTGTTCTATCAATCATTAAACGAGTAATGTCTTTTGTGTTATTGCTTTGACATTCATTAACACTCACGTCACAGGAAATCTTTGCAATTAAATCTGTATTGACGAGCCATGGTTGTTTCACGTTGGCATGTAGCATGCAGGATAATAAAAAATGAAAACAACAGTGTTAACATAGATAACTGACGAGGTTCTTCCTTTTTCTTTTTTATAACTTTACTGATTTAATGTGGGTAGGTAGGGATTTAAAAAAAAAATTCAAACAGAGAACTGAATGCCATGAATCTGGTGAACTGCTTTTTATCAGTTCTAAACATCTGAATACTTCTTTGGCATCAATCCTGTATGACTAGCTTTAGTGAAAACAGTATGTCTAGGGAAGCCAGGCTAAATGACTAGACAAATGCTTGATTGCTCATGGAGTTCTGTCATGGATCATGTGTGGACATCAAGTACACGGAAGTTGGGTTTTGTCTGTGACCAAAAGTCTGTATTTAAATATTTTATGTCATTTATGTTCTAAATATGGGGGTCAAGACTTCCACTGGAGTAATAAACAGTTTTATGGAGGTTACAAACTAGCAACCTTTCCTTTGTACCATAGAGTTTCAAAATCTTATGGCAATAGATACCGAAACTACTTTCTATTGTAACACGGGGTCACAGTATGAAAAAAGTTTAGTATCAACTGCTTTGGACCTGGACTGTTCTCAGTGGTGGCAGATGACAGAACAAGGAGCAATGGTCTCAAGTTGCAGTTAGGGACGTTTAGGTTAGATATTAGGAAAAACTCACTCATTAGGAGGGTAGTAAAACACTGAAACAGGTTACCCAGAGAGGTGGTGGAATCTCCATCCTTGGAGGTTTTTAAGACCTGGCTAGACAAAGCCCTGGCTGGGATGATCTAGTTGGGATAATCTAGTCCTGCTTCATGCAGAGGGTTGGACTAGATGACCTCCTGAGGTCCCTCCAACCCTAACTTTCTATGATACTATGCTTTAAAATATGGTGACTTGCATAAACCAGCCTGCTCTTCCTAACTGGCAAACCATTGTTCTCTGAAGAGGGAGTGGAATTTTGCATAGTAATAAGTATTTATCTTATGTCACGCTCTGCACTTGGTCAGAAAAATAATCAGCATAGAAGAAGAAATTAGAAATTGAACAAACAATTAAAGGAGGAAAATCCTCTCACAGGATTGTAGGAGATTGGAAACTATTTCTCTTTGTTAAGGTTTTATTTTATTTGAGAGGTGATCATTAGGGTTCACTCTCATTCACCATGTAATCTTGTTTGCCGAGTCCCTGAAGGCAGAAATACTTTTAAACACATTTATTTTACTTACCTTACAAAAGAAAATGTGTTGCTTGTTGAGAAATAAGATCAGGATGAAGGGTTTCCATGTCTCCCTATTTAGGTTCACAGAGGCTAGCTGAGAAGAATTGTTAAGCAAACGTGAAGCTCACAAACCTTACTAATAAAAAGGAGTATATTTTACATTCTTTCATGTCAAAAAGTAGTGATTAAAACTGAACGTCATTCAAAATGCAGTACCAACGAATGACATTCCATTTTAGGACTCAAACTTGGACTGAAAAATAGTAGAGAGGAACATGTCTTTTTGTCCTGTGTTTGTATGGTGCCCGGTCTGATGGAAGGCTGATCAGAGACTGGTCTTTCTAGGTGCTACCACAGTAGTAAAGAGTGAATACTACCCGTTGCTTAAGTTTGTCATGCTGCATATTATCATGCACTGGACATTAGCACTATGATACTTAGGTACAAAGAGGCAACTACTAAACTTTAACTTTGAAATCTTTGGTTTCAAGCATTTTATATCTGACCCTTACTGGGTTGTTTTGTATTCCAGCATTACCCAACTTTTACCTCCTTTTAATTTATGACTAGTAAAAGGAAAAACAAAACTAGAACACATATAAACTGCATAGATTATGCACTATGACCAGAATACATCATCTTTTAAAGTAGGAACAGGAAAATTGACTGAGGAGTTAATGACGCAGAGACATGCGTGGTACAAGTGGATTGTGTCTGGTAAAGAAATGTTGTTACACCACAATGAAAGTCGTCTTGTAATGCTCACAGACACGAGTCATAAATAAGTGGAAATTTCTTTTGGAAAAGATGCCCCAATGTTACACTGCTAACATATACAATTCAGATGGTCCCCATCCATATGAATCTGGAACTGACTCTGCATTTCCTTCAAATCCCAGACTCCTAGGCCCTGAGGTCTCTTCAGTCCCTCTGTCCTTTGATGTGAACTGAGTACACTTAGCTTCTTGAAAACCAGGGCCTTTAGACTCTTCCTAGTTACAGTCCAACAAACATGAATGCATCCACTGATTTCAGAACGCAAACACTTACGGAGGAATAAGTGAGGGGTGAAACGAACCCTATGATTGTACTACTGAATCAGGCTGAAAGGCCAAGCCATGAAAGACCCCAGGCTCAGGACCTGAACTTGCAACCCCTAGGCACACAAGTTATTTTCTTTCTGACACAAGTAGCTGCAGTGGGCCAAAATCTGCTCTCCTAGAAACATGAGCAAATTCAAAGTAACTATTTTAAGTGGAGCTTACCTAAACAGCAGAATCAGACGTACTTATTCTTGTATTACAATGTTGGAAATTATATATTCATAGATTTTTAGGCCTGAAGGGACCAGTCTATTCATTTGGTCTGGCTTCCTAGCTAACACAAAGTCATTTCTGCATAAAGCCAATAACAACTCCACTGACTTCAGTGGCATAATTCCAGATTTACACCACCAAAAGTGAAAGAAGAATCAACCCCATTTATTTTAAAAGGAAAACACTTACGTAATATTTGAAGGAGACTTTAGAGATGAAAACTATTAGGGAATAAGCTCTTAGGTACCCTCAAATACCTCTGACAATTAGCAAAAAAGGAAGTGAAACTATAAAAACAGACCAAAGGTGAGTGGGTTTAAATTTTGTCTGATATATTTATAGTTTTCCCAGTATGAAAGTCCCCCTTTGAGGCTTGATAGAATACATTTATGAACAGCCCAAAGCAGTAAAGTGTGTGTAATGTATTAAACATACTAGCAGGCTGCCTTCCATCGCACACCAAAATAGTTGAATTAATATCATATCCCTTTTCCTTTTTATGGTAATTTAAGCATTAGTGGATAGCCAATTTGGATTGCCGATGGCTTTTCATTTGACATCAACAGTAATAATCCTCGCCAGAATCACATTTACAAAACCATCCAACAAAAACGAATGTAACAAAACATGACAAGTATACTTCTCTGAAATGTAAGTAGAAAGAATTATTGATTTAATATATTACAGGTATCTACATTATTCATATTTTACACTGCTGATTAAATTCCTTCCCTTGCCCCATTACTAATAGAATCAAATGATAAAATGAATGATATTTTTACACTAAAAATCAACTAATTTTACCCACAACGTTCACTCTTACTTGTCCAGTCCAATGAGTGTATAGACTTCACAGAATTATTGTTAATTTAAACATTCAATAAATGAACCCAAAGGCATAGCCTACTCCCTTATGTGAATTTATAGCTTACTAGATGATTGTTCCAATCAGGAAGCTAGGATACTTAATGTAGTTTGTCATTCCACGCAAATTTTTCTGGTGCAAATCAATGATAAACAAAATGCTGGAAGGTTTGAAAAGATCTGAATAAATGTTCTCCAAGTTTGTCACTTACCTATGTCTGAAAAACTGTTTGGAATACAGGACTGAAAAAAATGTTGACTAGCCCTTAAGTTGAGATACTTCTATAAATACTCAGTGCCTGTTTGTTGTCACATGCCAGAGTTGTAAGGAAACGATTCCCCCTTATCGTATAGCAGAGAAGTATAGGTACTCCACAGGAACTATTGCAGACGCAAGCCTGCCAGTTTATAAAGAGGTGAGGAGGTATCTTCAGCAACTCCAGCTATGGGTCCATCTTTTCCATCTCTAAACGCCCCCTTACCTTTTGGGGACAGGGACTCCTGTCCATACCAAAGAGGACCTCTGAGACCTCTGGGATGTACATTTCAGGAGTCCTGCTGCATAGTACACTTGCCCCTTCTTTACCTCAGAGCCCCATCACCTCCACCAGCATTAGCCAGTACGGCTGTATGAAGCTTCGGTCCCTGATTCAATTCAGCAGAGATTCGGCCCAATTCGGTGGCCAAATATCCAAATCAAATCAGAGGACCCTTTAATCTCTGCAAATCGATTTGGAGAGATTCAGACAGTTTTGGCGATTTGGAAATAGACACAGCTTTAAATGTTTTTTCCACATACCTCTAGGTAGCAGGTGCGGCTCACGATTGCTGTGGTGCTGGGGCAGATGGAGCATCCCACAGAAGCACAGGGGGCTCCAGTAGGCAGTAGACCTGGAAGTAGACCAGAAGCATTTCTGGGTCCACCAGGGAGCGTGCTAAGGCCCCTCCCGGCTCAGTGACTGGTGCTTCCTGGGTTGGAGGGGCACCCAGGATCCCTCTGCAGCTGATCACTGTGCTGGGGAGGGCCCCCATGTGCTCCCCAGCAGACCTGGAGGTGGACCCGAAGTAGTTCCAGTCCACCTCCAGGTTTGCTGCCGAGCACACTGGAGAGCCCTCTACACTATTGTGGGACGCTCCAGCCACCCCAATACTGCAGCAATCATGAGCCCCCGCTACCTAGAGGTATGTAGAAAAAACTTTTAAAGCTGAGCCTGTGTCCAAATCACTGATCCACCGAATCGGCATTGAATCATCAGATTTGGATTCAGCCAAATCAAATCAGGGACAGTGATCTGAATCAACAGATCGAATCACTGTCCCTGATTCGGGCCGAATCCAAATTGAATAGGGCCCATTTTGCACACCTGTATTTGCCATTATAAATTCACTGTTTGCCTAAACCTAGGTATCAAAAATGGCAATAGGATTCCACAAAACAAATCATTATGTCCAACTTCTCTGAAAGGGACATTCTAGTCTACCAGTTAAGCCACTGAATTGGGGCTCAAACAATTGGTGGGGGGGGTTTTGCTAGCTCTGCCATAGTACACATGCATACCAATATTAACCACTTTATAGGGATGCTGAGAGGATAAATTAATTAATTAGCATAGGTGTTCATTTGTTTCATTGGAGAACCTCATAGAAAATCTCAGTAACATGTGTAAAGTGAAAACAAACAGGACAGGATGTCTTCTGATTCACAAAGTCTATGCTCCTGACCTTCAAACTAGATATGTGGGTGGCTAACAGGTCATTGTGCATATATTAGAAGTAAGGGAATGGGCATGAGGAAGCAACTTCTAAACTCAAAAGGACTTGTGTAAAGATGTGTGATACATTTGCATAAAACCATAAAGAACAGATAAGAATGGACAAGTCTGCTAGTATCAAAGGCAATTCAAAGGAAAATTACAGAAGAACAAGGAAGTTATTGTAGACAATACATCAATGGCCTAACAGTGTAAGAGACCAAGAAAACCTCTAAATCTACCAGAACAATTGCCTCAGGGGTTTATCAAAAAGCCCCAAGCTTCTAGTGGAAAAATATCACATTACCCGTGTTAAAAATAAAAGCTTGTCATGTTCTCTTTTTTTTAATTCTTTTAAAAGAAAAAAAAATCTCTGTGATGGTTAACAAACCCATAATCAAGGTTTATTACAAGAGTTTCTACCATACTAATTAGGGATATTTCATATTCCAGCATTTGTTTTTATTTTATTTTGTGAATATGAAAAACAGTTGATGAACTGACAGTCATTCTCTCACCCCCCCAAAAAATTACTCTACTTTTATTAAGCATAGCTGCAATAGAGATAAAAACAAAAGGTTAAGACAGCAAAATATTTTATTATTTAAGTTTTATACACACACGAGACAGAATTTTTTTAGGTTGAAAAAGAGAATCAGAGGATTTTTAGCCAAAGGGTCTAACATTTGTCTTTGGCTATTGGCAAATAATATTATTTATACATCCAAGCTGCGGGCAGAGAATCATAGAATCATAGAAAATGAGGGCCAGAAAGGACCTCAGGAGGTAATCTAATCCAACCTCCTGCTCAAAGCAGGACCGTCCCTGACTATATTACCTGAGGCAAGGAGTTGTCTAGCCAGGTCTTAAAAACCTCCAGGGATGGAGATCCACCACCTCTCTGGGTAACCTGTTCCAGTGTTTTACTACCCTTCTAGTGAGAAATTTCTTCCTAATACCTAAGCTAAACTTCCTTTTCTGCAATTTAGGATCATTCCTCCTTGTTCTGTCATCTGCCACCACTGAAAACAGTCTAGCTCAGGGGTGGGCAATTATTTGGGCCCATGGGCCCCAAAGACAGATCTGGGGAGTTGCCATGAGCCAGTCAGCACCCCACTCAACATCCTGGAGTCCACACACCCTGCAGCTCCACCACCGCCAACAGTGCACAGCCCCTCCTCATCACCACTGCTTCTTGCTGCAGCTGCCTGGAGCCCGTGCCTGGGCTGCCCTGCAGCTCCTCTCCACCACCACCACCTCCGGGCCACTCAGTGGGGCAGTAGTGGCAGTGCAGAGAAGCTTCAAGGCACTGCCACTGCTCCTGCTCAGCATGGATGGGTGAGTCCAAAGCAGGAACAGGGCTGGCTAGGGTTGGGGTGGTGTGCATGGGTCCCTGCTAGTACTACAGGGCTGGAGCCAGTGGCAGCAGCAGCTGGAAGGATCCACCACTGCCTAGGCTACCTAGAAAGGCAGTCTAGCTGCAGAGCTGTCCCAGCCCCGCTGTGTGTCCAGGGGGTGGTGGGACACACCATGGGCTGGATGGCGCCTGGGCCAGGCAGGACTGAGGGACCTGCTGCGGGCTAGACAAACTCGCTCAATGGACTGGATCCAGCCCGTGGGCCATATTTTGCCCACCCCGGTCAAGCCCCATTCTCTTTGGAACTCCCCTTCAAGTAGTTACAGGCTGCTCCCCTCAGTCTTTTCTTCTCCAGACTAAATAAGCCCAGTTCCCTCAGCCTCCCCTCGTAAGTCATATTCTCCAGCCCCCTTACCATTTTCATAGCCTTCTGCTAGACTCTCTCCAATTTGTCCACATCCTTTCTGTACAGGGTGTCCCAAAACTTAACACAGTACTCCTCATGGGGCCTCACCTGTGCTGAATAGAGGGGAAGAATCACTTCCCTCGATCTGCTGGCAGTGCTCCTACTAATGCAACCCAGTATGCCGTTAGCTTTCTTGGCATTAAGGGTGCCTGCATTAAGTGCTGCTCAGACATGCTTTAATTACACCGTATCAGAGCTAATAAACACGCTAATTAAGCGCACTCGAGCCAGCCTCCACATCTCATATATCAGCATCCCTGCACTTCAAAATGGTGGTGGGGATACTTAAACTGAAGCTTGTTCAATGAGATAAAGCACCCCTGCCACCATTTTGAAGCACAGGGATGCTGATACATGAGATGCTGCAGGCTCTTCAATTAGAGAGTCTCTCAGAGGCCTCTCCCCACCTCCAGAGCACGTGTAAAAATGCCACTGGGGCACACTGTTGGCTCATATTCAGTATATTGTCCACTGTAACCCCCATGTCCTTTTTTGCAGAACTGCCAGTTAGCCAGTTGGTCCTTCTTGAACTTCATGAGATGTCTTTTGTTCCAATCCTCCAATTTGTCAAGGTCTCTCTGAATCCTAGCTCTACACTCCAGTGTATCTACTACTCCACCCAGCTTGGAGTAGCCAGTCCTTATGAGGATCTACTAGATATCCACCAACTAAGGGCTAGCTTTATGTGCTTTTATGTTAGGCACCTGGTAATAACTGGGGTAGACAATTGTTCTCTTAAGGGGGTAGAAACCAAAGAATCATAGAGAAGTAGGGTTGGAAGGAACCTCCATCTAGTCCAACACCCTGACTAAGGCAGAAGCATCCTTATCCAAACCATCCTATATAAATGCATTGTCTAACCACTTACTAAAACTATCAACCATGACACAGTACAAGATATAAGGCCCTAACCTACAACAATCGAAGCAGGGGGACCATGACAACCAAAGTCCTACTCCTGCACCGTTTATTAATGTACACTTGAAAAGTCTCAGGAAGAGGACCACGTCTCCCTCTACAGAGGAAGGCAAAGCCCCTCATAGTACATGCCAATCTGATCACGAAGTAAAATCTCTTCCTGATCTCAAGTAGGGCAATCAGTGTGACCCTGAGTAGAGAGGCAAGACCCTCTAGCCAGGAACCTTCAAATTTAAGCCCCAGTAGAAGCATTGGCAGGTGATACTCTTCCTCTTCAAAGTATGATAGGCCATTAAGGGCCCCAATTCTTACCAATGATGGTCCTACTCGTGTATCTGTGGACTTTGGAATTGACTAGATACTAAGTAGAAACAAACTGCTTCATCTCTAACTGAGATTGATTTCTTGGTCTAGAACATAGCTGGGTTGACTAACAAATTATCTGAACCACTGTGAAGAAGTTTTATTAATGATTTTGATATTGTGCTTTTATAAGAGACATGGTACAAAAAGACAGTGACCATTCCTGGTTGGAAGGACAGAACTAAATGGAGGTTGCAAGGAGGCTTGGTTACTTTCAGCTCATTAAGGAGTCTGGCTGAGAGAGCAGAAATGGAATTAAAGTCTATCTTTCAGCAGTCCTTATTACATTTCAGTGCAGAGTATGAACAATAAAACAAAACAAAAGAGATGTATCTCTTTTGGTAGCAAATATTTTGGGAAGTGCACTCTTCGTATGTACGCCAGAGATAGTAAGATTTGGGTCTGAATTCCAAAAAAGATGGCAAACCAACCAACCAAACAAATAAAGCCACGATAATCAAGTATTATCACTCTCAAAAGGAAGCCATGCTTTTTTTTTTTCTATTTTGGGCCACACATCAGAAAGTAACGGCATAAAACCGAGACCATTCTAGATTCAGGTATAAGGAGGTCCAGAGTACCTAGAAAATATAAATAAATTGAGAAACAGCCCCCAGTTGCTCCATATGAGTAAAAAATTCCTTACACCACACTTCAGATGGTATAAATCAGTGCAGCTTCACTGAAGTCAACAGCCCTTTGAATGTTATAGTTTCCAATTCCTGGTTCCTTTACAGTGGCACAAGTAATTCTCAAGGAAGAGTATAGATCAGTTGTAACTATTATCTTCAGGGAAGAAAACTACAAGTGACTTCCTCTTCTGCAAAGGTAAACAGACTTCAATAGACGTGCCCTCCAGAGAGACAATGCTCTGTGAGTGGGTTAATGTAGTGAACTAACAGAATAACCCATAAACTAGTTAGCCTATAATGACCCCACAGTGAGGCACTAATGAGAAGGAAGGATAAGACATGCTCTCCTGACATAGAAGATAATAAGAAAAAGAGAAAGGCTTCTCCAACAAAGGCTTCTACTACAGCAGTTCTTGAATATTTCCATACCATGATCCCAGGTTACAAATCATAAAGTTCTGCTCTCTTCGTCCCATAAAGGAGAGCGTGGTTGTGAAGTCTGTGGAGCTCATGACCCCCAGACAGACAACTCAGGATCCATGACTATTTAAAAATACAATCGGGGGCCTAATTTTTATGTCCTTTGTAGCACAGAAAGAGAAGACAAGAACAGAGATGTTCATGGTGGATTTGGAAAAGGGAAAAAAGAACCTGTGGCATTTGTGTGATCTGAGAACTTAACTCATTTCCAAGGAACATTCCTTCATCCCGCCACCCCCAGTTTCATGATTATGCTTGTGAATCAGGCTGAAACTAAACCCTTTTAATACAAGAACAGTAAGCTGAGACATCACTTGACAGAGCTGAGTTTAAGCCTGAGCAGACACAAAAGATGAACATACCAATAAGACCAGAATTATATTTCCCCTTGATGATGCCTAGTGGTGGCACACATTCATGGCATTGTTATGCAGAGATAACAGATGCCACTTACAAGTTCCCCTGCAAGCCTCTGCCAGTCATGAGCCACTTTTTCCCCTGAAAGAAACAATGACTCACGGTAACCTGAGCTGTCATAAGATCTCACCAGAAAGGATGTAAGATCACTCAGTGACTGTGGAACACAGCTATCCCCTGTACTATGCAACACACCTCTTCTCACAGGTGTTTGAGTGATATAGATAATCTAGCCAAATGAATAGACAGTTGCATACAAGTCTGATGAATCATTTTAGTCTGTTTATCCTACTTCCTAAACAACCCTTCTTCCTTGCCAGTAATGTTCCAATCGTCTTTTTTCCAGAACTGCCTCTCCTCAGGCCAAGTGCTACAATTAATTTCTTTCCTCCTTCCTCCAAAGTGCCATGTCACCAAAACCCCAATCCTGAAATACACCCACAATCCCTCCTGCGGTCAACCAATGACCTAGAGGCCTGACTTTATGATGTGGGTGTTAATGGGGTTGGTGTTAATGAAGGCACTCCTTGAAGATTAGGCTGTTCAAGTGTAGTTACATTCACTAAAGTGACCATGACAATGATTGTGTGGAGCCCCATGTATATTCTCTTGCTGGGACACCCCACATGGTATTTACACCTTTTTTTACCTTAAAAGATGAGTTATCTTACCACCAGTGTTGAAAGCTAAACCTGGGATCTGTATTTTGTATAATCAGAATGCAGCTAATAAATCTGCATATGAGGCCTGATGCAATATAGTTCAGCCAGGAATAAAAACATAGGTCCTTAGAAATGAAGCACACATTAGCAGCTTTCAGAAATTATAAGAAAGGACCTTGTACAGAGAGCAGCCGCTCCGATGGGATGTTTATGATACAGCTATATAACCTTATGAACAAACTAAACAGAGTTTACTGCATCAAGGAAGACACCAGCCTAAGTACTGAGCAACTGAAGGATGATTCTCCCACTGTCTGGTAGAAATTACTGTCACTCTATTTATGGACTAGGGCGTAGCTTCATCTCTTGCCCCATCCTGTAAAAGAGGTTATCCTTTCAGTTGCAGCCGTAAGTACACAGGAGGATTCATTCCTTATCTCTAGTGCTCCACCTGACACTTTTTATGGTCTCTGTTCCCGTTTCAGCACACCTGCTACAAAGCTTTTTTGTTTTAATGATTCAACATGTTAAACTCTGAATTTTAACTCTACCACAAACATTTGAATTTAAAACCTCTGACCAAAATGTTAAAATGTGGGTGTCTAAATTCATATTCATGGCTTCAATCAAGTTCATGGTCTCATGAGGAGGAGTCCTCACTAAGGAGTACTTTACCCTGCAAGCAGTTCTACTTGTTTAATTACTGAGGAAGGGTATCAGAAACTGCCTACTAGTAGTAGAATTGGTACAGAAAAGGGCAACCAAAATAATCTGGGGTATGGAGCAGCTGCCATACCAAGAGAGACTAAAAAGGCTAGGACTCTTTTTGGAAAGAAGGCTATGGAGGGAACATGATAGAGGTCTATAAAATCATGAAGGGTGTGGGCCAAGTGAACAGGGAGCTGTTATTCACCAATCCCACAATACCAGAACTGGGGGCACCCACTGAATTTAGTAAGAGACAGGTTTAAAACTAACAAGAGAATTGTGGAATTCATTGCCCCACAAGGTGATAAAGGCAGATAGCTAGCCAGCTTCAAAAAGTGACTAGACAAATTCACAGATGATAGATCTCTTAATAGCTATTGAACAGAACAGTTGGAGATGTTTCCTCTGGCATCTCTAAACCAATCAGGTTGGATGCCAGGAAGGGTAATGTATAGGGGTAGATCACTCTAGATATATCTAGTTCAATGCTCTCCCTCTAAAGCATCCACCTCAGCCATAGGCTTACTTGATATACATAGAGGGGAAACTGCTACTGTTGGAAATAAGATACTGGGCTAGATGGTCCATTGGTCTGACCCAGCAGTTCACTTCTTACATTCTTATGTACTAGACCCAAATCCTAATTAACCTATAAAGATGCCTCCACTTCGCATCTCAACAGGTTTTGAAGTGTCTTGCTGCAAGTGGGACAATCTTTTTTAACAGTATTACCAGCTTAGGCTTCAAACAGCATGCTTGGGGAGACCTAGGCACTTCCCAAATTCCCTTCCTTTCAGCAAGGACATATCTACAGCTAGCTGATAGGAACCATTGGCATAGGCATGTACCTGCCCTCCTGCTCTTTCTCCAAGCTTAAGCATTTGACTTGGGGTCAGCACTTTCATCATGTCAGGATACACATCACTCAGATGGGAAAGTTGTTTGCCTGAACATGTATGCTAACTGACGGCATCATTGACTTCAGTATAAAGTACAGCATATATACCTCACTCACTATTAGATAACAACAGCATTTTTGTGCTTTACCTTAACGGCCAAAGCACCTGTTTGCCATGCCCTTCTCAGCCTAAGGGATCCAAATTCCTATCTTCCACCTCTCAGGAGAGTGCTCTAACCATAAAGCTATATGCTAGGCTCCCCAAAATCCATCTTGTGAAGCTGGTTTACTGGGAAGTCAAAAGTACAAGTTCCACAGGGACAGGAAAGCAAGCAAGCAAGATTGTGACTCTGTGGCCCATGTGGAAGGTACTCCTGGCAGAAGGAGAGGGGGGAAAGAGTCCTATTTCCTGGTCCCTACTTCCAGGACTGTGCATACAATTTAAATTAGACACTCACTTATGAAAAAGTAGAAATAACTATGGCAGCAGGAGCCAGAATCTTGTATTCTCGACTGCCCACTGGGCCATCTTCAACAAGAAATTTTGGAAGGCCATAATCAGGACCCTCATGTGTGAAGTTCTATTCACTAGGTATTTTGCCATAAATATAATCTCTAAAGAAATATATCTTACAGTATGTTTCGACTCTTACAACTTCTGACAGACAGCATTAATGCTTTCCATTAAATAATTAAATGAATGGAATAGTTTTATAGAGTTTAACACAGATTAAATTTCAAAAGGGATCTAAAGAAATGTAATAGGCACTAGAGAAATTATTATAAAGCCATAAAGAATTCAGCAAATATCATTTTTAGTCATCCTACCAAAAGGATTCTCCATTAAATTCCATTGGCTGATCCAAAAATCTTTTAAAAAACTGAAAAACTGCAGTTTATAGAAAACAGTGGATAAATGTCAACTTTATAATGGTGTCCACTATAGGCATGCAAAAAGGTCTACTTGCTTGGAAAGAGAAACTGAAAGTTCACTTAGACAAGAAGAAATAAAACCAGAGAGATTTTAATTTTAATTTATTAAAAAGCTATGGGCACGTTTTAGAACCATTCTGAACAAATTAACTCTGCAATTCTTGTTTCCTGTCAAATCAAGGAGAAATGTAGTGATTTACACTGAGTATCCCTGTTACCCTTTTCACAACAAGCATCTATCTATTAAAAATATAGGAAAAACTCTTCCTACTTATCCAGACTGGCTGTTGTAGGGAGAAGGAAATCTCCAGACACTTCCCCTTTAGATCACAAAAGGAAACATTAATCAAGCAAAAGATGGGAAATTATGACATCTAGCAACTAAAGTTCAACCCAAGTGGCCAAGTTTTAGTTGATCACAGGGTACAGGTGACTATTCATCAAATGA
Source organism: Alligator mississippiensis (assembly GCF_030867095.1). Taxonomy (NCBI): domain Eukaryota; kingdom Metazoa; phylum Chordata; order Crocodylia; family Alligatoridae; genus Alligator; species Alligator mississippiensis. Next base: position 74,164,787 of record NC_081830.1, read on the forward strand.
CCGATCATAACACACATTAAAATGTCTAGGTTAATCAGGACAGTAGCCAAGAACAATATTTTTCTGCTGACTTTTATAATAGTGGGTACAAAAAGCAATTCCCCTGAAACACCAGCCTGCAAGCATCCAACAAAAATCTGATTAACTAAAAGGAATTCCAAATATGATTTAAGCTGCATTTTGCTATCTCCTTATCATGAGATAAATACAAAACCAAACATATTTTATGTGAAGTTTGCAGATCTCCAAAGTTTTAGATGTAAGGCAGAATTTACAACAAAAGCCATTTTTTCTCCTAGGTACTGATAACCTTTTGCAAAAACAGTAAGTATGTGAGAATAAAGATGACAAATATATGATCTCGCCACATGATTATGAAGTTGTGTTATTTGCATCTGTAACTGAAATTACTATAATAAATATTTCTCCTCTTCAAAACTGATGGGGAAGAACATCCTTATTCACCATTTATTGTACGTGGAAAGCCTCAACACAATGCATTAGAAAATCACTGGTTTACCATGTGACTCTATACTCTGCATATTTCAAACATGGCACTAAGTGGTAATTGATAACATTATCTTTTCAGTGATAATAAAACAATTCACGTTTGTGTGGTGACCTCTATCCAATGATCTCAAAACTCTTTATGAGCATCAATGAATTGCTCAATTCACAACTTCTCAATGAGGAGGGTGTGTATTCACATCTCTATTTCACAGATAAGGAAATGAAGGCCCAGAGACTCTAAGCAACGTGCTTTGTCACACAGGATATCCTTAAGTAGTCACAGATCAGTCAACTCCCAGTCCTGAGCCTTGCCCAATGTTCCACCTTTTCTTTCCACCACTATGTCCCAGGAAGTTTTTATTTGTTTTAAGCAGTTTTAATGTATTGTTATTACTAATGGCAACTTGGGCTTAGCAACCAAAATGCAAATCAAATCTTCATTTTGCTCACATGAGTAACCCCATTGTCTTCCTTAGACAGTTTATATGTGCAAAACAGGCTGTTCATAAGAATATGAATATGCAGCACTGAGCTGTTAGTGATCTATTAGTGAGTTGAATTGCTATAAGGTGGGGATACAGAACCATGGGTTACCATGTAATAAAGTATTAAGGGCAGGAAAAGGAGTTTATTAGAAGGAAAACTGGCAGTCTGGAGAGGAGATGTCTCTCTGGAAGTAACTTGATGTATCCATGGGAGCCACACTGGCAGTTCTTGAAGGCCTTCCAGACAGAAGCAATTCCTCCAGGTCAGGTTTATGTAAGCAGAGAATGAAGCTGTGTTATAGAAAGTAAAACACAGAAGGCCCAGTTGTTTGCTGAAACACAAGTGCAGAGCTCCCATGACCTCTATGGAGAACCTGGTCCATCAAGAATATTTGAAGGGAATATATAATTCAATGCAATTAATTTGGTATCAAGTAGAGGTACCTTAAGAGTTAGCGCAGACCAGCTGAAATCAATTAACTGTAATTGAGGAGCTCTTTCTGACCCAGGAAGTGCACGGGCCAACCAGAGGTACCGCTCTCCTAGACTTGGTCTTAGCCAAAGGAGATGATTTGGTGTGTGGCTTGAATATTGAGGGTAGCCTGGGCGACAGTGACCATGAGTTCTTCAGGTCCATTGTCTGCCGAAAGATTGACAAATCAACTAGCAGGATTGAAGTCCTGGACTTCAAAAATGCTGACTTCAAAAGGCTCAGGGCATTAGTAGGGGAGGCAATGCGGGACCAGGTACAGAAGGCGAATGGTGTGCATCACAGTCCTCTTGAAAAAGGAAAAAGAGATGTACACACAGTGGAAGCTAGAGACAGTCCTCAAGATGAACTATAAAACAGTGGTCGACACTTGTAGGGAAATGATTAGGAAAGCTAAGGTGGTGACTGAGTTTAAGTTTTCCAAGGCAGTCAAGGACAATAAGAAGTCCTTCTTTAGGTATGTAGAAGCAGAAGGAAAACAAATGGAAGCATGGGGCCTCTGCTTAACACCTTGGGACAGCTGGTAATGGATGCTCAGGAAAAAACTGAACTCCTGAATGCCCACTTTGCTTCGGTAGTTCACCGGACCAAGGGGAAAGACAAGCTAGATAAGGATCACAGAGGGCATGGTGGGAATGATAGCCTTCCCACTGTGAATGCTGAGCCGATGCAAAACCAACTAGAAAAGCTAGATATTTATAAGTCAGCAGGATGAGATGGACTTCACCCAAGAGTGCTGAAGAACCCCTAGCAAAACCCTTTCAGAATTCGTGGCACACAGGGGAGATCCCTGAGGATTCGAAGAGAGCCAACATTGTGCCCAACTTCAAGAAGAGGGAGGACTCAGGCAACTATAGGCCAATCAGCCTAACCTCTGTCCTAGAGAAAATCCTGGAAAAACTCATTAAAGAATCTAAGTGCAATACACTCACTGAGGGTAAGATTCTGAATGACAGCCAGCATGGCTTCATCATGGGTACGTCTTGTCTTACCAATCTCATTTCCTTCTATGAACAGGTCTCTCACCACCTGGACATGGGAGAGAAGGTTGACATTATACATCTAGACTTCCAAAAGGCTTTTGATCTATCATCCCACAATATCCTTGTGAAAAAGTGGAAGATTGTGAGCTTAACTGCTCAACAGTTCAGTGGGTGGAAAACTGGCTGCATGGCGGGGCCTAGAGAGTTCTCATGAATGGATCTGTGTCATCCTGGTGAGAAGTGGCCAGTGGTGTCCCTCAATGGTCCATACTTGGACCAGTACTTTTCAACATCTTTATGAATGATTTGGATGTGGGAGTGAAAAGCTCACTGGCTAAGTTTATGGACGGCACCAAGTTATAGGGGAGCTTAGTCATGCCAAAAGATAGGTTGCAAATACAGGCAGATCTGGACAGGCTGGAGAGGTGGGCAGATCAGAACCAGATGAAGTTCAACACTCAGAAGTTTAAGGTGCTCCAACTGGAAGCAAACAATCCCCAACATACCTACAGGCTCGGTGGTGACAATTTGACTGGCACCATAGCTGAAGGGAACCTACAGGTAGTGATCGACCATTGCATGAACATGAGCCTGCAGTGCAATGTGGTGGCCAGCAGGGCAAACACCACGCTGGCATGCATGAATCATTGCATCTCATGCAAAACTAAGGAAGTGATACTCCCACAGTACTCCGCACTGGTGAGACCACAGCTGGAGTACTGAGTCCAGTTCTGGGCACCGCACTTCAACAAGGATGTGGAAAAACTTGAGAGGGTCCAGAGAAGAGCCACCCGTATGATCAGGAACTTGCAAGATAAGCCATACAAGGAGAGGCTAAGGGACTTGGGCCTCTTCAGCCTACAGAAGAGATGGCGGAGAGGAGACTTGCTTTACTGAATAGGCTTTAGATTAAGCATATATACATGTGCTTTCATAAACAAATAAATAAGGATCTCCTAACTCAAGCTATACATATGAACTAAACTTATTATGATGGATGAAGATAAAAATTACAAATCAAAGTCATACCTTAACAGCAGTATGCGAACATAAAAATAGAAATATCCCTAAATATCATCATGATGTTTTATATTTGGATATAACGTGCATGTTGACATTGTCATTCCATACTTTATCTATTTCTAAGGTTCTGCTTTTTGCTTTCAATAGTTTATTGCAAAGGATCATTTTAGAATTAATAGGTACTAGAATATGTGTTAGTGCATCAGAAAGCTTTGGCAGAGGGAAGTTACATTTGGTTAAATCAGTTACTGCAAGTAAATTTCCCAGCTTTGCCTCAGGAAAGTGAAAATATTTGTCAGTCCGATGATGAATGCATTTAGCATCATTATACAATGAAGGAAAAGCTCAGTATATGTACACAAAACCTACAGTTCAAAAGATTCTGCAACAGAAAGCTCATTAATGGAGTTTTAAAATCACATGTATGTAAACCGAATGGAAGTTGAGAAATCCTCCAACTTAGATGAATGCAATGTTTATCCAAACAGAAAGAAAGACCACTAATTCTCATAAATGACTATTTAAGGTTGCATATACTGATTACTTCAAATTTGATCTATTGGATAGAGTTGGAAGCAAAGGCTTGCATGTCTCTACATCTTTATTCTTTTGTACACAGTTTATACAGTGCTGAGAAAATAGTTTGAGTTTGTTCCTGATCTTTCAGAGTACAGCTATAACATGAACACAAACTGAAATACACATTTCCATTTTTCTGACTTGTGTTCATTGTAATTTGATACAGCAATGAGTTAACCATGAAACCTGTAAGTGCTTTTAAAGTATGGTTCTAATGGCCACACATATGAACTGCAGTATATGGGGGTCTGGGGTGAGAGGGAGAGCAAGCTCCCTGGATCTTTGCACAAAGGCCAGGCGCAGTCCATGTCCTTGAGTACCTGATGCACAAGAAAGAGAATAATTTAACACTCACCATAATGCCAGATTTTCAGAGGGGTAGGGCATGTGGTGATCACAATGACCTTTGGTGTCATGCAGACAAGTGGTAGAAGGTAGGCATTACATTGTTCTGGAAATACATCTAGTAAAAAGCAGGGTTGATTTGCATCTTATAGACTAACCAAAGTAGGCATATATATATATATTCCCAGCTTCTTATGAAACAAAGTAAATAACTTAAATGCTGAGTCTAACAGCAATAACTTAAATGCTGTTAGTTTTCCATTCCGGAAAATGGTGGTGGTAGTACTTACTTCATAAAAATGTTATGAGACCTAAGACATTAACGTGTATAATTTGAGATCCCTGCCTAGATGGGGCTACAGATGTGAAAAAAAATGATTATTATTCAAACAAAAAGCACTCTTTACTCCTAATGCAAAAGGAGATAAATAGCAAAGGCAGACAAATAGCAATAGAGCAGATACAGCATGACTTCTTAAAATTGCTAAACTTTTCATTTTTCAGTGATTGAGATCACAGATATTCAGTTTCATATTTGTAATAATTTAATTCGTTTCTGAAAATGGACTACCAGTTATTGAATCAAGCATGAGCATGCTTAGCAGAAACAAAGAAACAAAATATTTAAATACAAAAACGTTAATACTTCTGTAATCTGTAATAATTGTCAAGAACCAGCCAAGAACTGGGGGGAAAAAAAACATTTGACAGTGTCTGGGCTTAAAGCCATGGATAGTATCCACTGCTTAGAGTGGTATAATTTACAAACTTCTGTCCTTTCAACAACTACTCAGAAAATGAAATTATTAAGTAAATATATAGCTAAAAAACAACAGAGAGAAACAGAACAACTCCCTTACATCACCCAAAGGTGATGACCTCTATAATGGAAAACAATTTGCTATGATCAGTCAGAGGCAGAAGAACATTAAACAAATCGCATAACATAAAAGCTATGAAAAAAAAATTGCATAACATTTTTCTGCACACAGCAAGCCTCCTTTCTATTGGTATGGAGATGAAGAGATAAGTCCTAACTTATTTATATCATCCAGGTAAGCAGATTTCACATGAACACACCAAATGCCAATATTATGAGATATAAATTACAAGACTTCAGTGCAAGAAGCTGTTAAAACCTTTGACTGCTCGGAAATATACAGAAACTGAGATTTTCAAAAGCAACTTACGATTTTGGAGGCCCAATCTGAGACACCTTAAAGGGGCCTGATTTTCTGAAAGGGCTAAATATGTGCCCTCTGAAAATCTGGTTTTCTGAAAGGGCTAAATATGTGCCCTTATGGCATCTTCCCTTGAGCACTCAAAAACTGAAGTGCCCCAAAATCACCAGCTGCTTAAGAAAAATCTTAGCCAGAACATCTTCTGAGATGGCTTGGTGTTCTCAGAAATCTCATGACACTAGTGCTTATATAACATCATTCCAAGGTAATAGTATCAGTGTGAAACACTAGAGCAGAAATAGGAAGAATGCAGTACTTTTCCCACAGTTACATTAGGAGACTTAAGAAACTGCTTCTTTATTAAACATATTAGTCTCAGCACTGTTTACCTACTGATATCCTTGAAGGAACGAAATACAAAGATGAGGGTGTGAATGCTATCTGCCATATCACCACTTGCAGGCTGCTAGGACAGTTTTATTTGCTTTATAGTAATTCATTGCCAACTCCATACATAAAAGTTAAACAAGCTTTTTTAAATGATAACACTCAAAAGACAGTTTTAGAAAAAAAACAGAAAACAACTTCAAACTCACTGCTTAAAAGGGGTTAGATGGAGGTTACTGAAGAGGGTTCCCAGTTTTTTCCTCATCGCTGTTCCAGTAAATGCAGTGGGCCAGGCTGTGACCTGCTTGGAGGGAGGTGCTGTGTAGCTTTGCCCTGTTTTGAGCTCTGGGGAGGACTCCTGGCTCACTGAGAACGATCTGTCCTGGAGCTCTGAATTGCACTGTGGCTATGCAGGGCACTGGGAAGTGCCGGCTCAGCAGTTTCTTTTAGGGAGGCAGAAGTCATGTCTCTTCATGTATGTGAAATGCACCCCATCCTCTTTGGGGTGACTTGTACCCACCGCCCCACTGCAGGTGCATTAGAAGAGAGTAACTCCTGAGCTCCTACAGCATAATTCAGCCGCAGACCTCGCACAACCTGGTTCCAAACAAAGTTTCCCGTAAGGTCAGGCCCCCTCAAACCCACCCCACCAGCAATCCACAGGGCAACATCTCAGTAGAGTGGCCTGAATAGGTAGACAGAGGTCGGTCCAAATGGAAAGGCTCCTGTTGAAACTCCCAATCTTCTAAGCAAGGTGGAATTTGGTCTGTTTTCTCTGGTGGTGGCAAGTACAACACAAAAAAATGCTGTATTGAAATGGAGTTATGAAAATATCAGCCACTGATCCAGAAGTTCTCAGCAATTCAGTGGTGCAAGGTCATTCATAATTGCCTCCATCTTTCCCGTTCTCTCTCCAGAGAATAATTACTTCAAGAAACAAAGTCTTGGTTTATTTTACTAAGATCCAGAAATTCCCTGCTTTTATAACAACAAGCAACTTCCCCCCTACTTTGGACTATTGAGTATATTGCCACTGTCAGTTATATACTGTGAAGCTATTAACCCCTACTGTTCTCAGGATTTTGAATAATGTTAAAAAAGTGTTGAAGGAAAAAAAAGCAGTCTAACGTTTTTGGAATCAACAAAAAATGAACAGTTCAAATATGCTAAAAATTAACATTTATCTTGTTTGTAAGTTGTAAAAGTATGACCATACTTCAAAAGCATTTAACCAGGATTAAAAATCCAGTAGATGGTTTGCTTCGCTGATACTCTCCACTGGCAAAAGCAATCAGCTAATTATTTGGGGGCATTTCAAATTCAAAGGTGAAAAGGCTTGGTTATTAAAGACTCAGTGCTAAATAGCTGTTTTACTAAGATACTGAGGAATAGGCTTTTGTCTGCGTTATAGTAAGAAACGCTTGGCAAATGATACACAAAGAACAATGCATACAATGAATCCCATCTCTTCCCATTTGTGAATTGTCCCCAGGTTGACTGCAATTTTTTGAGTCACATTTGTTATTCAGATTTTTTGGTTAATCACTTTCTGCAGATAATTCTAAGTCTGCAGATTGTTTGGGGGCACTCTGTTGAAAGTATTTGATATTTAGAATTTCAATTGTATAGACTAGCTTGGCAGGACACCTAATGTCAAATGGTATGTTTCTGTCCTGTGACTAAATGACTGTATAACTATTAGAGACAGATTCCACTGCTGAGTTACATGCTTATGTATTTGAAATTCACTTTCAACAACTATTCCTAAAAAATAGATATTGTAATAAGACTATTCCTAATTAGGTGGTGCAAGCTAGAGGTGAACTTGCTCAGAACAAGAAATGCCATCCACACAGCTAAGAGCTTTCAGTCACCTTCTGATTCACCAAACTCTTTTCTGAGGTTCTCAATGTTTGTATAAGTGGTTTTGCACTTTTAGTTTCTGTCCTAGATTGGAACAGGATGTGCCAAAAAAGAGTTTTTCAAGCATTAGTGACAGGAGCAGGAAGGCCCTCATGAGAAAGGCTGTTAGTTGCCTTCTCCTTTTTCCTTATTATTATTTGTTTAGAGTTATCAGTGTACTTAGTGCTCTAACATACACAAAAAATAAATATAATCTCAGTTTCACAGAACTTACAAACAAAGGCCCAATTCAGCATGGTACTTTAAACACATACCACATTGTAATGACATCCTTAGTTCCAGTGACTTCAATGGGGCTCATGTGCTTAAAGTTAGACATATCTTTAAGTACCTGGCTCAACTAATAGATTGGTAGATGGGGTATGTGCACATGTTTGCAGGACCTAATTTACGATCATGTAGCTTACTTTAAGCCATGGGGCCTGATCTATAATCACACGGTTTATTTAAAGCTGCATGAATGTAGATCGGGTCTTGCTTGGGCAGACATTTGCCGATGCCAGGAGCCATGCTGAGAACCCACTAAGTCAGGTGGGACTGGAGTGGGCTAGCGCATCCGTGGGGGGAGTTGGAAGATCCAGGAGGAATCAGTGGGATTGGGAGGACTGGTAGGTCACAGGGGGGAGGAGGTTCACAGGAGAGGGAGAGGCTCACAGGAGGGGAGTGTCTATCTGGGAGTGGGGTGATCGGGGACTAAAAAAATCTCCCAATAGTGGAAGAGTAGACCCCCACGGCTGGGGCAAGAGGCTGGGATTTCTGAGCCCTGGGACTGCACTCTGAATGTGTACAGACATTTGTTAGATCAAGCTAACCTATTTCTGATGTAATTTAGTTCACCTGCTCAGGTAAACCAAGTTAGATTGGGCCAGCCATTTTTTGCCTGATCTTAGCTCCCTGAATGTTTGTGTACATTGGCACTTAGGTCAACCTAACCCTAAAATGAGATACTAGAAGGTGCAGGGAACAAAAGGGAGATATTTGTTCTCATTTGTCTAAATAAGCTGAGTTAAAATGAATTTCTAGTAAACTCTGTGCTTACAAAATTTATAATTCAATTTTGAAGATTCAGTGTTATTTTAGATATGCAGCTAGAATTCAGATGACTCAGAGGTGTTAACTGAGTTTTTCAAAATGTACATTTCATTAATGAACATGGAGCCAGAATTATGCTTTTAGTAATTAGTATGTCATAACTGTACCTTAAAATACTTTTTTGCTCCAGAAACACCAAAGCTGTTTAAAAAAAAGCTTTTAATGATTTTCTTAAGAGGTATGTCTCATAGATATATTATAGTTAATGAAAGACAACTGGACTTTCATTATAGTTAATGAATGACAACATGAGATACAAAAGAATAAAAAGCATCTAGTGTTAATTCCAGCCTATTCAGATTGGGCAAAAGCAAAACATCAGCTAACATTCGGTTTACTGTTTCTGTAATTTGGATGTTGTATGCCCTCATTACAGCTCTCTTCTCAATGAATATAAGACAGTTTCTGCACTTTGTTTGACCCTGTTGAACTTTGCAACATTGACTTCTCAACACCCCTACTGAAGAAAGCTACTAAATCTTACCAACTATCTCTTTTGTTGTCTCTTGTATTTTCCCAGCCCGTCCTTCCAATCTTACCAAGCCAGTTGAGCTGCACTTTTCACCTTCTCTGTTGACATAAAATGAAGTAATCGCATTTATTTGAATATTCACTGCAGATCTTGCCAACATTTGGGTATATTAGCCGGGAAGATAGTGTTTCAAGAAAATGTCTTAAAACTTTACAACATGGATCTAAATGTTTGCTAAAAGCAAACTAGCCAAATTAAAAACTCAGTTACTGAAACAGATAAATGTCATTTAGATATGTCATTACTATAAAGAGCCAGGAAAATTAACCATAAAATATTAAGAATAATGCAATTCAGAAATACAGAAGTAAAAAGTGACACCAAAATAATATTGCAAACAAATAATGTAATCCTACATTGTTAATTATATTGTAGTCTGTTGCTCTGAAAATTACTGAGATACCACAAATTCAGCCTTTTGACTTCATTACAGAATAAAATGAGGAAAAAGGAAGAGCATGTTTTGGTTCAAACACAAGTAGCTTTTGTTAAGAAACACATATACACACACACATATAAACATATATAAGCACAGAAAGGAAGGAATAAAAATAGACACTGGATTCAGTAGATACAGACACCTGCCGGTGAGTGTGCAACCTTTTGTAACCTTTTCCTTTGTCATATGACTAAGATCTGGAAGTAAAGACTAGTTGTATACTACATCCTTATTAAGTGTATGTGCATAGCTGGCTGCATATGAATATGCATATATGACAATGCAGCTGCATGCATTCATCTACATACCCACAATATATGCAGACTGAGACAGACTTAACATTTCACTAGTCCTGCAGGACATGAATTACATAGTACCTAAAATAAGCTAAGAAATTGTATATATTCATTTCTGGCCACCTATTCAGGAACAAATGATTATCTTAGGGACAAATTTTGCCCATTTCTTGTACAACCCCTAATAAAACGGCCTTTGACTACAGAGTGCAAACTGTACCTCTTACAGAGGATGCAATACAGTGCAGCCAGAAGGTAATTAAGATGAAAGCATCTTCTGAAAGAGTAAAAAAACAAAGGACATGATCATGATCTGTATCTGTTCTGTAGACAGAAGGCTTCATCTCCATGCCTGTCACTAAAATATCTTTCATAATGGATAAATGTATTAAAAAGGCAAGGGAACAGTGACAAGACAATAAGAATTATTATTTTCCAAGGAAAGCAACAAGAGTGTATTTCCAACAGCTTCTATCCACCCCCATGTTTAGAGTGGACAGAATTTGGACCTACAAGTTTACTTCTGGACACTATGACAAGATCTGAAGAGGTGCCATTTACATCCAAAGAAGGAATGACTGGAGGAGGAGAAGCGATAAGGTACCCTGAGAACCAAAAGAGAATAAACAGTTTAAAACCTATGATAGATGTCTCTGGAAGGAAAGGATTGCTTTCCCTATAAGAATGACATTCAGAACAGGTTTTTTTAAATGTTTGGATTATAATAGTCCATTGCAGAGCTCAACATCCCATAATGAAATTATGTCTTTCTGATTATGCTGAAAATGTGCTCAAATAAGACTGGTCTGAAAACATGCAAGATGGGCCACATAAATTGTTTGTCTCCTATAAAAATTCAAAAGGCTTGCCAGTTTCATCTTTTTGGGGTTTAATCTTTTAAAAGCATGTTCAGATTATATTCATTTGATTTTAGGGAGATTGTGCTCTAAAATAAATGGTCTGTGCACACACACACTAACACATGTGGAATTCCTTTTCGGTAATCCTCAAAGAGGTTTTTGATTTTATTTCTGATTCACCAAAAAAGCGTCGGCGAGCAAGTGAGATGTGCACAGGGATTTAGATGGCTCCAAGTTCACCACGTACATTTACATAGGAAACATATGGTTATGGGAAAACTTTCCACTTTGCCTTAAATGGGTTTCTGAGGTGTTTTCACAGAATCTGATTCTTGAATGGATAAAAAACCTGAGAATCAGAGGGAAATGGCAGCCCAGATAATAAGGTGGCCCATCAACACCATAGCCATAGAAGCTCTGGAGCTTTGAGGGGACTGATCCCACCGGAGCCAGCAAAAGCATTGTAACTTATTTCAGTGGGAGCATAACTGGATAATAAGGGGAAAACTATCACCCATTTCCAGAGAGATTCATATTCCCTGCACTGGAGGGAGGAGGAGCAGGGAGGAGTGGGGAGGGGGGAATGTATTGCAAACTTCTGCACTTTTGGGAAAAGCCCATGTGATACAGAATGCAGTTATGCAGAGTCCCTTTAATAGCAGTGCATAGAGACCTTGTGTAGGAGGAGCATGAACAGACTGAGGGAGGGGCAAAGCTGAGGATCTCTTGATGCTGCACAAGTTCCAAGAGCAGGTAAAGTAACCTGCTGTATCCACAGTGTCGAACAGCTTCTGCAATGCAAGTCTGCAGCTGGGATTCCACCGTCCAGATCCTGCAGCACTCATTCGGTTACTCAACTCAGGCTCCATGCAGAAGATTTGCCCTTTGTGAAATCACCTGCAGTGTTAAAGGAGTGAGCCTGGAATGTGACATAGTGAAGAAAGTTTCACACTGCTTTCTCATCACAAGCTTTATTGTTGCTTCCAAACTGGTTGCAGGTTTACAACCAGGATGTTTTAGGGACCTTACATACTGATGGTGAAATATTCACCCTGCAGTGCTGCAAAGTGACAAGTAGGCAGTAGTAAAATGAGCCATATCAGCCAAAGCCCACAAGTTTTGCCTCAACATAGTAAAAATATCCATTATTAGAATTTTGTGATTAACAATCACATATTATAAAGGTACATTAATAATATAAGCTAAGTATTTTATTGCTGCTTTTACGATATGACAGGCAAAACGATGAAAGCTTGTTTAATGTATTCACATAACCATCTACACTGTGAAGATGGCTTACAACACACTTAAACAAAGGACAAAATAAAGGCTGAGGGGGACCCTGCATTTCACCCACCTTCTTTATACTTTCTACCCCACTGCAAAGTCCTTACCCTTCTAAGTATTCTTCTCTACATTTAACCTTGAAAAAAAAATTCCATCACCCAGCAGCAGGCAAAGGGATGGGAGAATCAGAAAAATGAATGCCAGGATTTGCTGTATTCAAAAGCAACTTCTTCATTAACAGAAACCAGTTTGTACAAAACCAGGAGAATGGGAAAGGCAGTGAGTGGAGAGGTCTCAGTTTCCAGCCCCTGAGGGATTAGTCTAAACTGAATTCAAAATGCACAAAGTTTGCAAAAGCACCATCATTTTGTTTGGCTAAACTCATGCCTGGCAAACCCCTGTCACTTTTTCTTAGCCATCTCCTCCAGCGAGTGCGGAGGGAGTGCAAAGGCAGCAGAAGGAGGCAAGTTACACTGACTCTTTTTAGTCACCCATTTCCAGAGCCACACACACTCCTTTTACTCCATAGAAACTCCCTTTATACAGATACTAATTTTTGACTCCTAATTTTGGTCTTGTGAAGTTACCTCTTGCAGAGGTAAAGCTGCTCAGATGGAATATGATATGATCAAAAGGTGCAGTCACTTTGGCTGCCCCTAGGAGGAGTATTCTGCAAGCCAACTCGAGCCTTTGCTTTCTCTTTCTTTCCAGAGCAGGAAGAATTCCAGGCCAGGCTAGTTTCGTTCAACTTTTCAAGCACTTTTTATCATTCTGTGTGGATTAGTAATCACATTTATCAGCATTCCCAGAAAACACTGTATAATTAAACAACCCTTAGTTTACTCTTTTCCTCTGTTCTCATATGATTGGGTCTTTCAAGCATGACTATCTTGGTGTCTGTTTAGCAGCAGTGTAACAAGGGGTGAGCAATCAAGGCAACACTTAAAGGAAGTGCAAAAATGGCAGCTGCCACTGCAACCAGCCCAGCCCGCAAGTGTAACCCTGGTTGTTACATCTCTGTGATTTAGCACCTATTCATCTACAACCCTGTTTATACAACCATCAGCATTTTAGGGTTGGTTTTGGGAGCAAACATTATCCAGCCTGTTTAGACTTGAAGTATTTGCAGAGAAAGGGTAGACTCTCTGCAAGGGTCACCAAGTAGTGCTTGAAATGAGCAACAAATTTAAACATCATGGGTCAAATTTATTTCAAGTGTGACTCTCCTGAAATCTTTGGAATTATTCCAGATGGGAGTTTGGCCCTACTTGATTGATGGAAAGAACCTTAAAGGCAGCATTAGCTTAGGAAGCTGTTAATACAAAGAGCATCTTTGTTTTTCCTTACTGTGTTTGACAAGAGATAACCATATCTTCTGTATCTTATATTTTATAGAACTTGAATAACTTTTGATATACTATTAAACTAAAAGCACAAATTGGGTGCAATGTACATGTAAAATGCTGTGGACATCTGGAGCCTGAGTGCACCTCTATTTACATACGAACACACAGCAAATGAATTGACTTTGCTCCATATTAGAAGCAGAACAACATGCTGCAAGTCCTTCCATTTCAGGGTAAACTGATCCCTCAGAAAGTGAGAGATCACCACTAAGTCTTACCCATGTACCAGTTTTATGATGATGCCCTATTCAACTTCATCCCCAAGAGGTCAAGTACTCAATGCAAACCAGCCCCCTAGTAACTTTTAATAGCACCCATGGGCGCGTTCAGACAAGTGTGCATGTGCCTCTTGCGGCGTCTCAAAGGAGTTTGAGACGCCACAAGATGCACACCAGGAACAAAAAACCTTTGATCCAGATATCAAAATAAAATCTGGGGGAAAGAAGTGGGACAGGGCACGGTCCCCGTCTGTGCCCTGAGGCAACTGGAGGCTTGGTCCTCCACAGGAACACTCTGGTAACTGCCCCTTGCGCCACTGCTGCCCCTTGCGCTAGTGCTGCAGCACATGCAAGGCAAGGAGCGCTGCAGGCTGCAGCGACCCAAACCCCAGCTCCTTCCTCAGGTAAGGAGGGACTGGGGAGGACTGGAGCCGAGGCTGTGTGCATGGGGGAGACTGGGAGGGAGGGGGACTATGGGCAGGGGGGTGCTGCTTGGGAAGGATGGGTCCCCTGCCTGCCCCTACAAGACCCCCCTTGCACTGCCCGCCCCCCCGCCGCTGGGGCTACAGCCCCCCAGGGCCCACAACTCACCTTCCCTGCAGCAACAGCTGTGGAGCACTCAGGTCCTGCTGCAGCCAGATCCCCCAGTGGCACGGTGCACCCGGGTGGCTCAGAGCCAGCACTGCCTGTGCTGCTCATCCCAGAGCTGGTGCAGCGCAGCACAGGGCCGTGCTGCTTCAGGCAGCACTACAGCCACTTGCGCTGTCAGCCTGGGCCAGTTCCATGGTGGCAGGACCTGGCTCAGTGCGCAGGGACCGCGTATCACACCGAGCTGGGTCCTGCCAGCACTGGGGCTGCTCACACCATCAGGCTGGGCCAGTTCCATAGTGGCAGGACCTGGATGGGTGCAGAGGGACTTCATGTTGCACCCAGCCAGGTCCTGCCATCATGGAACCAGCCCAGCCTGATGGCGCAAGTGGCCCCAGTGCTGCCTGAAGCAGTGTGGCCCCACACCGAGCTGCGCCAGCCCCAAGATGAGCGGCACAGGCAGCACCAGCTCTGAACCACTGGGGGCTCTGGCTGCAGTGGGCCCTGAGCACCCTTTGGCCACTGCTGTGGAGAAGGTGACTTGTGGGCGATATGGGGGGGTGGGGCCTGTGGGGGGGCTGTAGCCCCAGCTGGGGAGAGAGTGTCCGGGGGGGGGAGTGTCCTGGGGGGCAGCAGGAGGGCTGTAGCCCCAGTGGGGGGGCACTATCCATGTGCAGTGGAGAGTCTGCGCCCTGTGGGGGCAGGGGACACATCCCTCCTGAGCAGCCCCCCACACAGTTCTCCCACACCCACAGTTCCCCACATTCCCCCTACCCCAACCCACACACCCACCCACCCACATCCCTTTCTATCCCACTCCTGCAAACCTTACATCCCGCCATCACACAAACATTGTGCCCAGCTGCCAGACAGGATGAGACCTGCTGGCAGGAGCTGTGGCTGCAGGGGCAGTTGTCCCCACATCCTAGCTAGTGAAGGGGTCAGGGGGAGCTCTAATTGTTCTATGATAAGAAAACCAAAAGCAAACATAAAAACATATAGATATTTAGAATTTTTTTTATTATGATGATAGAGATAGTGGTAGGCTTCCAAAATGCTTTAACATTGCAAAGATATTAATAAAACATTGCCTAGCTGCTCGCTCTCTCTTGCTCTCTCTCCCTCTCGTGGTCTTTTGTTTTAATTGCAGAAGAATATGGATTTGGGGGTATTTTAAAAAGGGAATTTGGGATTTTTTTTCCCAAAGAGAATTTTTTCCCAGAGATTTTGCAGTTTTTAAATAGGGACCACCAGAATTCCTGCTAGTGAGGCAGGTGGCAGGACCTAGGCAGAGGAGCCTACTCAGGGCTAGCACCTAGGACCCAGCTGGAGGTGGCTGACCTCCTGCCACTTGGGCTCATGCTTTGACAGTTCAAGGCAGGCCACCACACTGAGAACATCTTCCGGGCAATAACTGCCCAGATGGCAAGGCAGCAGCACACATGGCAGTAGTGCCGCACAGAGCCAACTATGCAGCCACAGCTCAAAGGCAACTGCCTCTTCTGCGGCCATGCAGTCCCCATCTGGGTCTGGCAGGCACACAGCCTTGGGGCCACATGCTGTCGCAGGTGGAAGCAGGTCACAGCTATGCAAAAGCCCCCACTGCCAGACTGCTGCAGTGGGTAGAGGTGGCAGGGGCCACTCCAGGTTAGGGCTGCTTCAGCAGTCCAGCTGGTACAAGGGGTAGTGTTCCCAGATACCAATTGGCCAGGCCTCAGAAGCTCCTGAGGACAAGTAGCCCTGAGCTGCTCACCAGGGCAGGTTGTTATATTGCTGGGGCCAGCACAGGTGCTGGTCCCAGGCACTAGCTGCCCCTGGCTGCAGATCCACAAGGAGTTGGGCAGGGTTATTTTGCCCCAAGTGGCACAACTTGCCCCACACCAAGGTGCATTTCCTGGCACGTGCACAGAGGCAAAAATCCCCGGCTCCAATTTGTGCCACTCATATTGGAGCAGCTGCAAGCGCACATGCCTGGATATGTGGACGTGCCCACTGAGGGCAGCCAGCTTGGAAGAGCTGCTCATGTGTGCACTCCTTAGTAAAATCTGACTAAATTACTTCTGTATTTTCTCACATATAACATGCTCCTGAGTGTAATATGCCCCTTGATGTTGAAAAACAGAATGAAGAAAAAATATTTTTCCAGTGCTAGGCCTCCAGAGTAGGAACTGAGCCTATTTTTCAGCTGACTCACCTTCCCTTTCCTGACTAACTAAAGCTGAATCCCCAATTGTTGCTGAAGACTAGTCTCCATAGGTGGATCTATGATTTTGAAAAGAGTTAAAGAATCTGAGCAAAAGAGATAACAAGGCTGTGAAAGATCAGAGAGCAAAATTGCCCTAAGAAAGGTAAGCTTGATTAGTGGAACATCAAGACCATTAAAAAGGAGAGAAGGTCATTAACACCTGTAGAGTGTATAATAATGAATCTGTAGTGTGAATTAGGCCAGTTAACTCCCTCAGCTGCCTAAACAGCAATACCGCAGCTGCACTGTGAGGCAGGAATCAAATCAGGGTGCTTCCAAACCCAGATAGAAAAGCAGCTTCCCTGCTTAATACACGCACCCCGATTTTGGGGGGAAGGTGTGCATTATATGAGGAAAAATAAGATATATAGTGATATCATGGGTATATTGTGCTATGTGGCTTCATCCTATGCTTGGTAATGGGAATGTCCCTGAGTGCACTAACCCATTATTTTGTTAAATCCAGCTCTGCCAGCAGAAATACTGAGTTGTAGATGGATGTATTTATATACAGATATGCGCTCCTAGCCCAAACTCCAAGCAGCAGTGCCCTTTGCCCTTTCTCTTTTCTCTCCTTCCTACCAAAGTCACAACTGATCAAATCTATATGCAGGTAGGAAAGGGAGGGAATAAAAGAAAACTGAGGAGAAGCTAAAATGCCAATATGGAAAGAAGGGACTTAATGACCCAGATGGAAAATCTACCCAAAAGCTGGGGCCAGTTACCCAAGGGACATATTAACCAGATACCAAAAGATGGAAATTTTCCAATACACACCAAAAATGCACAACAAAACATGCTTGAAATGAAAAACAAAGAATGCTGAGAAAGGAAACTTTTCATATATGGTATGAGCTCCACAATTCTGACCTCCTTTTAACTTGTGCCTGAGTCCATGAATGGGGCAAAATGATCCAATTCTTATCTACAATCTTGATTCCCAGCCCACTGAAAGCATTGGAAAGCTTCCCCTTGGCTTCCACGTGCTTTGGACCAACTGTAGCCCTGGAGTTCCAAAAGTTAAACTCTATGCTGCTTCACTGCTCTGGGAGCATTTCTCATTACAGAAATAAATTCACTACAACCACAGTAGTGTAAAATTCAAGGCTAATCACTTGGGGGTCCAGCATGCCAGAAAACCATGGTGGCTCCAGGTAGGGAATTGTGGTTAACAAAGTGGAAAGGAAGACAACAAAGTGCTCACAAGAATGAGCTGACTCTCCATTTGGAAGCAATAAAAATGAAATTTAGATCTGCTGGAGGGCAAACACCTGTTTTTTCTATCAGGATTTCGATAAATAATTTCCCCCTTTTTTTTCTTTTTTTGCTTTGTTTTGGAGGACAGTGGGGTTTTTTTGCTTTGCCTTTTTTGCAGCTTTCACATCACGCAATGTGGGGGGAGGGGGGTGCGCCTGGGGGGCAGGATGGCAGCAGCGTTGGGGGGGTCTGGGGGGGCTATGGCCCCCCCCAATTCATCTTAGCCCCCCCCCCAAGCCACCCCTTCTAGAGCTGCCTGCCGCCCGCAGAGGTGTGGCACTCCTGGCCCAGCCCTGTGCATCTGCAAGGCCACATGGGACACAGCCAGGCAGCACCTCCCTGCAGGTAAGTGTAATAGGGCTGGGGCGGGGAGCTAGACTGAGCTGCGGGTGGCTCATGGCAGCATGGGAGAGGACTGTCTCAGAGTGACTAAGAGTGGAGGAAGGGGGAGGACTTGTGAGGGGAAAGTGTGTGTGTGTGTGTGTGTGTGTGTGTGTGTGTGTGTGTGTGTGTGATCATAGCAGGGAGGGTATGTTTGTGTCTGTGTGTTCATGTGCAGAGAGTGAGTGAGAGTAGAGTGTGCACTTGTGCCTGTGTGCATGCTGTGCACGTGCACGTGTGTGTGTTTGTGTGCACGTGTGCATGTGGCAAGGGGGCAGCAAGAAGAGGCAGGCATGTGCCCCCTACCCCCAGCCCGATGGGGGTAAGAGGCACATGCTTGCCTCTTCTCCCTGCTCCCCACCACAGAGGGTCCACTCAGCCTCCCCAGTCAGCACCATGAAGGGAAAAGCCCTGCTACATGCAGCCCAGCTGGGGGTGGGAGGAGGGAGCCTCCAATTTTGTGTTTGCCCAGGGCCCCAATAAATCTTAATCTGCCTCTGAGTCATTTAGCACTTGCATACTGCGCAGTGACTGTGCGCCCCTGAACAGCTTTTTAGTGACAATGACTGCGCAGTAGCTTGTTACTACTGTGCAGTAGTGTTGCATTGTGCTTTGTGCCACACAACGCTACTGCGAGGTAATAACAAGCTACTGCACAGTCAGTGTCTCATATAGATGCAGCCACTGTGTACCAAAAACTCTGATTAAGGTCAATGGCCTCAGCACCTCTGAATATGATACCGTATTGTAAAATAGACACCGAATTACAGTCCATCCTGAGTGCTGGCATTATGGAGTTAGGGTGTGTGCCACAGGGACTGTGCATGGGGGTAGCTGGTTTCATAGAGATGCTTTGTAGGGGTGTGCGAGACAGGCCCTATTGATTCAGATTAGGATTTGACCTGAATCAGGGACAACTGATTAGCTGATTCAGATCACTGTCCCTGATTCGATTTGGTCAAATCTGAATCTGAAGATTCAATGCTGATTCAGAGAATCAGTGATTCGGACATAAACAAAGTTTTAAAAGTTTTTTCTACATACCTTGAGATACCAGGCACGGCTCATGATCGCTGCAATGCTGGGGTGGATGGAGCATCCCACAGGAGTGCGGGGGGGCCCTCCACATCCTCGGTGGCAAACCCAGAAGTGGACCAGAAGTACTTCCAGTCCATTTATGGGTCTGCTGGGGAGCACGCTGAGGGGCCCCCCAGCATGCTCCCTGGCTCAGCAATTGGCCACAGGGGGACCCCCGGGTGCCCCCCGACCCGGCAGACACCAGTCACCAAGTGGGGGGGGGGGGAGGGGGTACCAGCACGCTCCCCAGTGGACCCTGAAGTGGACTGGAAGTGCTTCTGGTCCAATTCCAGGTCTGCTGCCGAGTGCCCCAGGGAGCCCCCCGTGCTTCTGTAGGATGCTCCATCCACCCCAGCATCATACTCATGAGTCCCTGCTACCTAGAGGCATGTAGGAAAAACATGTAACGCTGTGTCTATGTCCGAATCATCGAATCTCTCCGAATCGATTCAGAGGGTTCCAATTCTATTCAGATTTGGAGATTCAGCCCAATTCAGTGGCCAAATCTGCGCTGAATCAAATCAGGGACCAAAGCTTTGCACAGCCCTAATGCTCTGCTCCCTATTTATGAAAGTGGGTGAGATGGGAAAGAGAAGGCAGAGGAAGGGTAGAGTTCTGACTCCACACCATCATGCACCCATCAAGATAGCTGTTTCAGCCCACCAGACAGCATGGCTCGCAAACTGCAGAAAAATATATTTAGTCTAAAGTCAAGAAGAAGCCAGGGTAGATTTGTACCTTATAGACAAACCAAAGTACTTATAGACGTGTGTGTGTGTGTAGCACAAGCTTTCATGATGATCATCTGATGAAGAGACCTTCGGTTTAAGAAAGCTTGTGAGATATATATATACACACACACATATATACATATATATACACACCTACTTTAGTTAACCTATAGACAGCCAATTCAGTTTACTCCTTTTGCAGTCTCCTCTCAAGCTGTTCCTGATGCAGCATAGCTATGCCGTGCTCCTTATTTTGTGCTAGACTGAAATGTTATGATGTATTCCTTTAGTGTAGAGTCAATGATATTATCATTGATATTATCACACAGTAGCACAACAGAAGAACATAATACTAGTGTGCAGAATGAGAGAGCAGCAAACTATAAGTGTAAAACATTGTCAGGAAGTATTAGGTTGGTCTCACTTCAGTTTTAACTATGTATACCAATGTTTTGCAAAATCCAAAATGCTTCTGTCTTTTTTTCCATTGCAAACATTGTAGATTTTATGCTATGTAATATGCAATTCTTGGATTTACTCTTTGTACACATTAACTGGCTTTATCGAGTTAAATACAATAATGTACCTCTTTGTGGTGCTCTTTGATATGAAGCTGCTACATCTGTAATGTGCTGGTACATAGCGGTAAACAACCATTTTGATAATGTTTCCAGTAATGCTTTGACAAAATAAGGGGAGGGGAAAGGAAAATACTACAAAAAAGTAAAGTCAGTTTTAAACATTTTAAAATGAACACAGTATTTATTTATGAATTTTACAAAATATGCTTTCATTTGTGACAAGGCAACAATTCACCAATAATTAAGTTATAATTAATAAATACTGGTACAGGTTGTATGATCTTTGGGACAGGGACCTTTTTTGTTCTCAGTTTTGACTGTATCAAGCACACTGACACCTGGGTGCATGGCTGGTGCTCCCTATGCACACAAGTGGAATACACTTACTATACAATACAAATAAGCAACAGCTCCACAATAACTGATTCCAGCTGACCAACAGCAGCAGCTGAGGTGTAGCTTCTTTTTATATTTGTCTGTAATTTTGCTCAACACGTCTAGTATTACAAAGTTCTATATAGTAAGCTAACTTCCTTATTCTGTTCTCCTCAGAGACATGTTAGCTTCAAAGCACAGATGGGTGATTAACATATGACTGTTGTCGGGCATAAATAACCTAAAAAATACCTAACACAGCTGGAGTCAAGCTCATTCTGAAAACACTGAAAACAATGGGGCAAACATATCCGTACTATAATTTCACTGAAGTCAATGGAGGCTGGTCAGCACTGCTAAAGATCAAGCCACATATTTAGACACTGGAAACATAAGCGTAACATCTAAATAATAAAAGTTTGAAAATGTTGACCTTAATCTCTGTAATTCTCAATCTCCCTGTTTACAAAATGAGGATAATAAATACTTACCGCAAGAGCTAAATAGTGTGAATATTAATGAACAGAGTACATATTTTGATGCTGTGAAATGTAATGATGTTTATTAACATTTCTCAACTGCAAGGAAATCCTTGGATGGAAGATATTTTGGAAGTGCAAAGTACCAGTATAATAATATCAAGATAGATTTCTAAACTGTGGCATACTTGACAAAGGCAACTGACATTCAAACAACTTATCACTGCAAGAGTACATTTTTGGCCATCACAAATACAGTTTTTGTCTTTGTCATTTTCAACATGAAATCTGCCACAATATGAGGGATTGTCTTGTTTTGCTATGATCATAGCTTAAAACAGTATATATGCAAGACTGTTTCTCCTATTTGCTTAGATTTCATATTGTATTTTAACAATTTATTTCATTAGCCCGGTTTTCCTTGATTAGCTTATATAACAAACTAGTTGTGATGCCTGACCCTTCCTAACCTTTTCAAAGAGAAGTTAAAATTCCAGTGAAATCACATACTGTTCTATGCCATTCAGAGGAAACCATCTTTTCAAAAAATATGACAGAAAGTCTTGTAATAACATTTCCTGAGTACAATCTAGGGACCATTTGGGAGGAACAGTATGAAGTCATAGAGGTAGTATTACCTATAAAATGTGTGAAATATTAATAAGGGCAATATTTCTCCATCACCAAAAAAGAGAGGAAAAAAATAAAACCCCACAAAGAGATTCATTATAGTATTTAACTAGATAAAGCCAGTTAATGTGTACAAAGAGTAAATCCCAGAATTGCATATTACATAGCATAAACTCTACAATGTGAGTGGAATAACTTTACTGAAATCCACTGTATCCCATTTAATACACACCTCACATGTTGATTTGGTGCTACTAAAAGGATGCTCCATTAAAATACTGCATTTCTTCCTTAAAAGTTTGTTGACATAACAATGGCCATTTCCATTTAGTGATATATTGTACTGAATGACTGACCAGGTGATTCTGTTATATAGATGGTCAATGGATGAGAATGAACTTTGACTCATTTAAATTAAGCCTAATATTTATTGTTACAGGTCTTTAAAGGCACTGAACATGACCTGCCATGTATATGCAATCATGCAATAAATAAAATATTTAAATTAGATCCTATGTTGTTCGAGTGATAAACTAATTCGTTTGAGAATATAAGTGCTTTAGAAGTTTACAGTAAACTGCAACAGATTAAATAAAAATAAGCTTAATGAAAAAAATATAGTTGTAATAATTCAGGTATTTGATACCAATTATTTAATATAGAAATTTAATTGTAAAAGTACTAATATGCATGACTAATTATCCAGTTACTCTGTGCAAATAAATAAAACTTATTCTGTCAGTTTTAAAGAACCAATCTCTTCTGTTTTCAGATGTTGCAGAAAAGCATATAATTAATTCATTATCTCCTACACTTTATTTTTTATTCTGTTAACTAACTTCGCTTAGTTTCCTCAATGTTGTGTCCACAGCAAGTTTCTCTTTCTTGGCTCCCAAGAGACAGCTGAACAAAATATAATCTACATCTGTTTTGTATATCTGAATTATCCCAGGATCCAGAATGAACAGACATACACCTACTCCAGGATAGCTCACATGCTTGGTGCCTGTTACTGCACCTTACCACTAGGTGGCAGGGGAGCCGGGAATAACCAGTTTGCACTTAGCCAACAACTATTCCAGGATGAATACAGCAGACAAATTGATGTAACAAAGTCTTTCAGTTTTGCATGGTCTGCCTTCTATTTTTTTACACCAGTGTATACCAATTATATTAATGTCTAAAGGCAGAGTAGAATTTGCACCTCATAAATTAACTAAATTTCATATATATAGTATAAGCTTTCATGAACTGGAGCTCTGTGCATGTTCTTTCACAGCATCTGATGAAGTGAGCTCCTGCTCACAAAAGCTTATGCTATATATATGATCTAGTTAGTCAATATGGTAAAAATCTACCCAGACTGCTGTTTGACTTCAGACTAACACAGCTACTCATGTCTCTCAATGTTTCATCTGACCATGCCAGTGCCCAAGACTGCAGCCAATTACTGCAGAAAATGTTATAAACCTAGATCAGTGGACCTGTCTCAACTGCTTCTGGGGGTTTTTTTGTTTTTCAATTTAACATATTAATTGGTTTTATACACCTTGTATTTAAAAATCAAAGTTAAACATTTAGTTTGGGCATATGCAACTTAATATTGTTGAAATAAAAAGTCAAGAAAAATAAGGGAAGGTCAAGCAATAACCCATACTGACTCTTTTGTGTTGTCCTACATACAGATACAGTTTACCTGTAATCATTTTGAGCATTTTACTTTGTACAGTATTTCTAGAAAGAGCCCTATACCAGTGAGTTTTCAGAATCCTCACTGATTTGTAATGCTGTGAAATGTATTGAAACTATATTAACCATTTTCAGTTATTTTCTTAAATAATTATGTGCTACATAAAGTCTGGACCATGCAGCTGACATAAGCCCTATATTGGGGTACTGCATTAATTGCACTGCTCCAATGTCACATCAGAAATCAAATTTTGGGTCATCCTAGAAGGGCAAAAATCTGTGCCAGCTCCTTATCTGGTACAGATGACTTCCCCTGTGATCTACCTGACACTGTTGCAGATGATACTTCCCCATCCTTTTTACTATGCATATGATGCAGGAAAGGTACTAGCAATCTCAGAGAGGCTGTATTCCCCTCTGTGGTATGGGTGTCTCAAGTAGTTACTGGAAGGAGACATCTAGGAAGAAAGCATCTGTCTACAGCTGTCCAAAGGTAGAAGGGATCTTAGCCTTACTATACCCCTGTAACATTTAAGAAAATAGTTTCTCTCATATTTCCTAAGAATGCATCAAGCTTAAAGAAAATACACATGTGCACACATGCGAGTGTACCCATACTGTCCTTTCCACCGGAAAGGGATACTGTTCTATGTCCTCAGTGACTTTGGCCAATGTGTGTTCACCGTGTTGGACCTCATCCAGCTATCAAATGCAATACATTATAAAAGATATATGTGTATACGTGATATAAATTTACTCCCATGTAGATACTTGTATTTTGTTTCCCCCTCCCACTATACTCTGCATCCGTAAATACAAAAAGGGACATGAACCAATGCTACAAAATCTTTACAACATTGCCTTTCTCTTTGCTGTAATGATGATGAACACACACTATAATCCTATTTATTTTTTAATCTCACTTAACTCAAGGAACATAAAATGGCTTTACAGGGCATTTATAATTAAAAAAAAACACATTGTGGATCTAATTTTTTAATGTCCTTTAGTTTACAATATACATGTATATTCACATGGACACATTTTTCATATATTTAACCAGTAATAACTTTTATCACCACAATTTTGCTATTGATTGCTTCTTTAACAACAAAATGCATCACAAACAAAAATGAATGAAGCTGTCTAGAAGAAAGTTCTATAGTAGCTTTACTGTCAATTCCCATCATAAATAACCATGACATCATATGAGTCTTATCTACGGGTTGCTGTTACTGATCGATGGCATCACTCTAGTAGTGTAAATAGCTTCTAATGTCCCATCTTCCACCTTCAAATAGGTTCTGATTATTTATGATAGCTGTTAGGTTACAAGTCTGAGCTGTGGTTTGGATTTATTTTCTACTTATAGCTGCTGTGGATTTCAAGTTAGATAGGATTATTTTTTAGTTAAGATGATGAACTGGGATAGAACTGTCATGAAGCCTGGAAAACCTTGGTCTCATTTATTCCCTGTAACAATTTAACCATGAATCCAAAGAGCTTAAAGGCTTTTTATTCAATAATTCAAAACATTAAACACAAAATCTTGGTTACTTTACAACTAGTTGTTCTCAACCTAGTTCAGCGTCCACTAATAAATTTACAATACACACAGTTAAAAAGAAAAAAAAATCATTTCTTTTCTCATTGTTATGAAATTACAAAGCACTTTTATCATATTCAGAACTATATAACACAGCCTCGAAAAATTATCATGAAAATTTACCAGCCTTGCAACGAAATTTACTTGTCAGTCCTTCCCCTGGTGATCATGAAAAAACTAATGATATTTTACTCTCTCATTCAAACAAAACCCATTCACCCCCAGGCTAGTAGAAATTTGTAAGGATGATATAATCTATATCTTTCTTATGATAATGAAAGCATGCCTGCCTTACAATGGCAGCTCAAGATTATTTTTAAAATTCTACAGTACACACAGACAGTAAGATTTTTATAATAAAGAAATCTAGCTATACAAATACCACATGGCATGACATTTGGAAACAAATGCAGATATAGATTTTCACTTACCACTCTCATTTAAAACAGAGCAGAGGAGTCAATGACACGTCAACTAATTCATTATTTAAATTTCCGAAGTCATTCAAGTTCTCTTTTCTTGCACTTAGTGAGTGCACTAAGTTGGAGGGAATTCTAGAGGGAATGTGTCATCTTTTCCCACATCAACAATAATTAATAAATGGTTAGTGTTGCACAGATAATTTGTCTAAAGGAAACATCCTGAACAACTGTGGAGAAAAATCAATGAAAATAAAAATATAGTACTGATAAATATTCTCATCCTTCAGTGACCTTCTAAGATGTTTCAGATTTAAGAATTCATCTTGTCATAATCCTTTATTTCCCCTCTTCTGTGATTGATCAGTTAATATTTAACTTCCAGCTGATTACAAGCAATCTATAAAATGTATTTAATTTCACAACAAGAAAAGACTCTTGCTGGAACCCATCCAACGCATTATTTAGTTTCTTTTATGGTGATTTTATGCATATTTTACTGTAACTGGTAAAAATTTCATGGTGGTATTTGGCATGATAACCTGACAATGCAAAGTTATTTGGGCTTGGCCTAAGGAATTCAAAACATGGCACTGGGTGACAAGGCTTTCTTTTCCAATCTAATATTCTACTATTTCCCCACTGAGATTGTTCTGTTTGGCAAAGAGCTGTAGTGGTTTTAAAAGTACGCACTTCTTAGCACTGCCCTATTTCTGTTAAAGAGTAACTACAGCAGTGCCAGTTGCTGATAAAATCAAAATCCTACACAAAAACAAGCAAACAAATATCTTTAGAGTTCAAAATATAGTTTTAGTCATTACTATAAAAAAGAATGGCATTTTTCCAGTTGTTAATATTACTTTGGTTTGTCAAAAGTATGTTTTCATGACATCACTGCAGAACATTTTCCTTCCTTCATTTTGTCCAAGTTTTAATTTGTATTTCTTACGTCTTAGGTAAACTTAAAACCTCAGTGGGGAGAAAGTGGGAATGTGGCTGCTAGGAGCTGACAATAGCTGTTTTGTCACATCTAGGCACTGGTAGCCACTCAGGAAGTGGGGACTAGTCCAGCCAGCTGATGCCAGGGGTGGATGATTTATTGCCTAGTGTCCTCGGTGGCAATTGGACCCCTTCCCGCTGTCACTCATGCCTTGCAAAGATTCTGTCCTAAAGAAGAGGTTCCCCCCTGGTCTAAAGAGATTACAATGCTTGTCATAAAGTGTCCTTTAGTGGAGGGAAACGGGGATGAAAATGGGTAAAGAAAGGAAACAATCAGAAGAGGAGAGAAGATGGATGTTCTGTAACCTTTTCTCAGAGACCCATTTCTTCTACTTTTTCTCCTGTCTTTAGCAGGTTTTTGTTTTGGCTGATGACAATGCGTAATAGCCTGATAAATTGATTTTGTGAGTCCCCTTTCTCATCTCTTGAGAAGACACTAACTCGTTGGGACTTCAGAGGGCTCTCAGAAGCAGGAGACAACAATTAGTTTGTTGGGGATGTCAGAAAGTAGCTTCAAAGTTTTGCCAGGAAAAATCCTTTCTGACAGATCAGTGCTGACAACATTGGCAGCTGCTAGGAATAGCAGAGCTGGAAACTCCCTCTGAATCTCAGGAGCAGGAAAAGATTGCAGCATATTAACTCTGTACAGTGGGTCAGGCTCCAGTGTTGTTACTTTTCACCAAAGCATTTCTGTGAACAACTAAAGCTTTCTACAAGAGGCGGAAACAAACTGAAGAACCTTGTTTCAATCTAAATTCAACTGCTACACTGCTCCTTGTTCAGTCAGAGCAATATGGAACCTTCACCGAGCTGTTCGGTCAAGTCTTTCTGTGGCATTTAACACACATTCATGGAAAAAAAAACAAAAATAAATTACCTTCTACCTAAAATACCTACTGATCTATGACAAACTATTTCAAATTTATTTTTCCTCCTTCAGTTGGCTTTTCACTTGGCCTGTCCATTCCCACATACTGTAGAAAAAAACATTTACATGTTTGGCATGTTCTCTAAAACATTCAATTATTTTATTTTTGCTAGAATATAGGAAAGATTGTCATGAACTTCTAAAATCGCCAAAATCTAGTATTAATCTAAATTTGTTGCAACCCATTACAGGAAGAATTGGTCACAAAATGTAATATCTAAAAATTCAGAATTATAGGAAATCCCCTAGTCTTATTAATGTGGATGTATAAAATCAACTTTCTATTTTAAAGAAGAGCACTGCACATCTCAGTTTTATTAACAATGTCTAGCTATTAGCATTTCTTTTTCCTGGTAGAAAGGTATTATAGGATTGAATAGAAAATGGAATCTTTTTCCATAATTAGAGGTTCTTTGGGAAGTGGAGTTGACAATAGAATTTAAGAGAATTACATTCCTACAGTAGAATTCTATTGGCTATTTCAAAATGATCTGGAAAAATAAATCATTCTGTATTAAATTTTACAGGTTTCCACATTAATTTTTAGCAAATTCTATTACATTTCTCTAGAATCCTACTGCTTTCATTCCTTTTAAATTGCAGATTACATTTTGTTATGGGTTGGAGAACATGTATTGATTTCTTAACACAATTTAAAGCAAAAAAAAAAAATGTCTGTTTTTTAACAATAGTAAATACTCATTTTTGTAGTATATGTACAATATTGAACACCATGTTTCTCTTCATGCAATAAGTTAGTAGATATGCACATCTTTCTGTCTCCAATTTCCCCCAGCTGCAACCCATTTATTCATTACATTCTTTGATACAAGAAGAGGAACCTGAAATGTTGCACATACTAAGGAAGATGCATCTCAGTTCAACTTTGTATATATTATGTTGTGATAAAATAAAGACGGTGTATAAATATAAGCTTGCAAAGTGTTTATCTGTCACCTATTAGCCAATAGGTATATTTAATATAGGATGCTACATGCATACATTAAAGCCTAGGATGTCTATTTCCTTGATTAATTGCAGTTTGCTTTGAATAACTCATGTCATGTTGCTAGTGATTCTATACAAAGAAATCTTTTATTCAACCGAGGATATTTTAAAAAGAAGATGAGGGCCATAATGTATTGATATGGAGGTTTAACACAGCCCTCTAAAACTTACAAAGAATGGAAAATGTTATACATTCAGTAGTTGAAGCCAATTTCATGAGACTATAAATTACTTTGCCAAAATATTCATTGGGTGCATTAATATAATTGTAAGGACACAGAACTAGCATAATAAGTGCAGTCTCTTTAGCACTTTTAAAACCATATCAGTCCAAATAATACCAAACTGAATTATACTTTCCTAGAAACAGTACAAGAAAATTACACAATCAGTGTACAAGAAAGCATAACTAAATACTAGAATATTTAATAGATAATGTATTTTTGATATGTAAATCCAGAATTAATGTTACCAAATACCTAAAGAAACCAAAACTTCAGTCTAACAGAAATTGATCAACTCCTTGGTTTTGGAGGATTTTTTTTTCACTTTATGTGGCAAAAATGCCTTTCCATCGGAACCAGAAATATGTTTTTCTTTCAAAGATACACTGGAACTCAATCATGCCATTAATCAAATAGATAAAACTAGCACTTCAATCACTACAGTTAACAGAGTTCTATTGAGTAACAAAACCTCCTCAGCACACCAGGAGACTTTTAAAATTCAAGCGCTCTAAAACTTAGCAGCACCCCTGAGAGCCACAAATTGAGAGAGATTAATTCTGTGCCCCTGCACCCCTCATTACCAGTAGAGCTGAAGTAGGTCAAATGCAAGTTAATCTCTTAAATTCCACTTTTGTACATGGATGTTAAAGCAGCGATTACTTTTGCACTTTTGTCTTTAGGCTAAAGTGCAGCGCTTTAATAAACCATACCAGGTTTGTGTTGAGTATAATGCCAGTTAAATGCATGAAATAATTTTATATCATAGTGTTGTCCTCCAAAATGATCAGCCTATGCATTACTGAAAATATGCCTAAGAGGTAAGCAACAGCTAAACAACCACTTATCATGAAAATCCCCATCATTATGGTGGAGTTATTAAATGTGAAAGGATTTCAAAATACAAAGTG
The DNA here is from genome assembly GCF_030867095.1 of Alligator mississippiensis. Lineage (NCBI taxonomy): Eukaryota > Metazoa > Chordata > Crocodylia > Alligatoridae > Alligator > Alligator mississippiensis. The sequence goes on from NC_081830.1 coordinate 74,194,951, forward strand.
ACCATGTACCAAAGGAATATCATGTTAATGACACAGTAAAAATTTGTCCTCTGAGTGTAAGGATTTAACAGGTTTCCAGTGAGACAAGACTAGCACTGCACTACACACTTATAATAGACTGAATGCATTACAGCACCGTATATGTGAGCAGTTCTAGAAAAACCTAAGCACTCCAGTCTGGATTTCCAGCTCACTTATACCTGTGTAAATCTGAGGTGGCTTCAAAAGTTGACAGACTGCCTGAGATGAAAATCAGATTCTGTGCTCTCAAAAAAAATATTATTTGCAGCTTTCTTCTACTGACATATCACTCCTGCTCCCACACTTTTAAAACAATTTTCCTTTAAACACTATCATGTATGTGAAAATCATGGGCTTAATCCTACCCCCATTAAAGCTGGTAGCAAAATGCTGCTTCATGCCAGAGGAAAAAGAGTCTAGCCCTATATATCCATAAGCTATAAGAGTGCCACGTCCTTCTATGGCATTCATCCTAAAGCATTCAAGAGGTTACGGGTCATATACTTTCTTCAGTCCTCATGCATAACTCCTATGGATGCCAATGGGAGTTGCATACATGGAATGGGGACATTTATTTCCCACAGTGGCTCTTTTCCTGCTAATTCATCTTCAGGTGACATTTCTAAGGACAGTAGTAATTTTCATGAAAAAGAAAATATTCCAATCTTAAATATAGCAGATTTATGTTAAAACCTAACTTATACTTGCATAATATTGTCAAGGTACCCTCTTATGACTTTTCCATTTTGAATTTCTTGCTGTTTTTCATGTATCTTCACCGTATGCAGCTTGTCAGAACTTCAGCTAATTATATCCATTTTCCATATCAGTAATAAGCTACAACTAACTTCAGCTAATTATATGCATTTTCTAAGTCAGTAATAGGCTACAGAAGGTATAGTATGAGAAAATAAGTACGAGACAGTCTGTAAAATACAGACAGGGAGGAGACTTTTTTAATACTAACTCAAAAATCAGACTTTGCACTGTCAAAAATAAATAAATAAATAAATGCTTTCTCCCTTTGACACACACTCCCAAGTCCACAGTGTTTAAAACATTTTTTCTATTAACTCCTATCCTGGGTTAACCCAATAATAAAAATAAGCTATTGAGGAGTATTTGCATATTAAGGTGAAGACCCGAGGGCTTTCTGAAATATTATTTAAGACAGTACAGAGCTGAAATAGGGAGAGTTATAGCACATAACTGCACAATCTTGTGATTTAATACTGTGATTGCTTGTTAACCACTTCTTTGGATTTTTTCAAAATCTTTAGAACCAGGCAATACTGACAATTTTTTTGAAGTTAATAAAATTTCACGTGTCTCCTCCATTAATGTGTTTCTATCACTAGCTTCTCAGCCGCATTTGGTAACAATCAAGTTCTTATTTTAAGGAGCCCTAAGATAAGGTATCTGTGAGCTCCACACTTGGGGTAATTGATCACATTTGTTTCCTGTATGTACGTCAGGCTCCTTTCTCTCTCAAACTTGGCATGTTTCTCATTACCCTATGCCTTGTTAGCCTAGTAGAAATGTTCTACTGCGGTGAGTGAAAACAGGACGATACTATTACAAACCACATCTAATCGGTGATGGCAGCCCTTCTCTTTCTCTGGGAACTTTAGTACCCTTAATGCTTTTCTGTGGAGCCCTCCTATGGATTGAGGTATGCACTTCTTTGCTCATCAGGTTCAGGGACATTAGTTTTCTGCTCAAGGTTGAATTTTTACTGACTTGTTCTAATTCATAGTGAGATTGCAAGCCCATCAGGATGACAAAGATGTTGATCATATTAAAATTGTTTTCTTCTCCCTCCACTCCTAGTAGTGCAAAAAATTCAGCAAACATATTTTGCCTCTTATGTGAGGCAAGACTAGATATCATATTTGTGGGTTGCATTTCCCTGTGTAAGAATTTTCATTAAAAAATAATCTCACTAATTAATATCTTTAAAAGTAAACATTACATTTTGCCATTGTGAATGGCAAGCTTTAGGAATATCCCAGCCATGCTGCTATCCTCATTATACAGGGTTTATATTGGTATATGGTGGGCCAAAATCTCTGTTGGTGGGAATGGGAAGTCTGTGGAGTTGTGTCTCTTTACATTAGCAGATAATTTGTCCCAATTGATTTTGATGGACTAATTCTGAATATACATCATGGCAAATAACTTGGTTCATTACATTAAAGATATACTCTGGTAGTTTTAATTGCATCCTTCCTTTTCTTTTGCATTCTCCCTTTCCTGTTCCTTTGACAACTAGAGGAGCAAAACTAAAGCACTGACCAGGAAGAGCCACAGACAACTCTCTCCATCCCTAAAGTCAACACTTCTTTAAAAATTTTTTTAGTACACCAGCAGGGAGGATTTTAATAAGGACTTGCTCGTTCTCAGCAAATCACCATCTGTTGCATATAACTACTTCACAAGCAGAGCTTGTAGGTAAAGGCCCTAAGGTTAAGTCTTACAGGGTGCATCCATATGTGCAATGAATGCACCTGAATTTTCTTCTCAAAAAATTCTAGCACATTAAACTGCACCCCTGCACTCATCTGAACGTGCACTCATTGGGAGCAAATTTTCTCCCCATAGAGCAGTTCACTCCAGGGCTGCTCCTGCCCTGTTTTTGCCCCCTTTCAGAAGCCAGGGGGAGCTCCAGACTCCCCTGGGGACACAGGGAATGGTCCCAATCTCCACGTGGCCGGAAGGGTTGTCCCAGCAGCCAGGACTGCTGCATCCCAGCCACATGGAGATTGGGTCCTGACCTGATCTCGGTGTGGTTGGGATGCAGCAGTCCCAGCTGCCGGGACAGCTCTCCCGGCCATGTGGGTATCAGGACAGGTCACAATCCCCATGTGGCAGGGTGACAGATGCCCCTGCAGCCAGCACAGTTTGCCCCAGCATTGGGGCTTAGCCAAGCAATAGCAGGCCCTCTGTTGCCTGGGGTCAGAAACAATTTGCTTCTGGTCAGCATCTACACGTGTGCTACTGTGCAGTAGCTAATACACTATTAATCTAGTACGTGTATTTCCTGGTATTTGCAAATGGTGCATTAGCCTAATTTACTGCACTGTAAGTCCTGTGCACATGTAGATAGTGATGCTTTACTGCTTTTAAATTAATCGCAAAGTAAAGCATCTTGTGCAGATGTGTAGAGCATTTTCCTGAATCTAAAACTATCTGAGTTAAACCAAATATTATTCTGTATTGCCTACTGTTTCAATGCTTCAGAAAGTAAGTATTTTAACAGAATGACCCACTGTATGATAAGTGATAAAATTGCAAATGATAGCAAACAAATTGTTGAGCATATGAAGATATTTATGGTTATATTGAAAAGGGACCTAGTAAAATAATGCAAATCCACATATTGCTGTATATACATCTTTCTCATTCTACGCATACATGCTATAAAGTATGTATTCAGTGCAAGGTTTGTACAGCTCACTGTAATCTATCTAAATTTGTCCTCTTACTATTGCTCAGACATCTTGCTTCTAACCATCTAGAGAACGTCACACATTGTCAATGTATCATAGGTAAAAGCTTTTGAAGATCTACTACTCTTCTTTTGGCCTAATAAGGTCAGCGACCTTTCAAGATCTACTATTTCCTGTTCTATCATTATCCTTAGATGTACATCAGCTACCTCTCAGTTTTCTTCATCCCTTCAATGCATCAGCCCTTCCACTGGGCATTGCCTAATTAGGAACTTAATTTCCTTTCCCTGGATGAGTTTTTTTGATAATGGAAAGATCCTATTCACCCCTGAACCACATTCCTATAATTTCCTGCTTAGTGGTGTCTTCAGATATGTTAATTAGTCTTCATGGTGGCAACTGTCACAAAAAATACAATGGACAAAATGTTTACCATTTGATGGAAAGAAGCATGAGACGGTGACAAGCAGACCCAGAATTCATGCATGTCTGACAAAGGTGGGAAGGAGTTTGCAGACAAATGGAAAGGCCAGAGGTCATGGCACTGATACCATGTAAAACCCAATCTGCTATGAATTCTGGCACAAAGAGAGTTCCTCTGTACTTCTTCCTAAGGGCCAAATCCAAAATCCCATGAAACTGGTCCGTGCTTCTTTCTTACTGTCCAAGAACAGCAGCTCAGAATTCATGTTGCCATGTGTCCTAATGCCCCATGTGTGTGTGCTCTGTGACTCACTCAAGTGAATTTACAGAGTGCAACGTGGAAGTCAATGTTACTGCCACAAATGCAGTTGGTTCTAGGAGAACTTGATATATCAAATGGTTCCTTCCCTTTGTAGATTATGCTCATTCTCTGACCCTATGTGACCACTCCCTCGGATTTCTCATATGAAGGGCTTCCATTGACTCAGAGGGATCGACATACAGAAAGTATCTATGTGGTTCAGTCAAATTATACAATGAAGCAGGGATGAGAGAGGTGAGAAAGATGACTCTGTTTTTGCTTTCAAGCTTGAAACCACATAAAAATAATTTCAAGCATAAATGTAGAAAATCTTGGTATTACACTGATAGCTACTTATTTGCACATGTGGAGTTATGTTTTGTGGGCCAAATTTTGAGTTTGATTTTTGTTAAATGGTTCGTAATATTTTGAAACAATAACCGTTACTATATTTTTCAGTAATTCATGCAACTAGACATCCTGTACACTCTCTATCCCAAATTGCTGTATGCTTTTAAACAGGTGCTGTATTTCTTCCAGGGTAATGCAGTATTTAATACAAAATGAGTCAACTATATAGTTCATAGTGTCAAACTTATAGCTGACTGTAACTTAATTAAAGTCAGTAAAACTATACCTGGGACAAATCTGGCTTCTAGATACACAAGCACAGTTTAAAGGTGGTCTTCACTCCCATTGGCCATAGAAATGACACCGAAACTGAAAACTATTTAAAAGGGGTTTTAGCCTAAAGTATTTTTAAGCAAGATTGAAGATTCTTTCTTGAGAGAAGGCTCCATTGCAAGGAAAGAAATGGCAAAGTTAGGGAAACAGTGATCAAGGAGAGCTAAGAGTGAGTCTTTGGTTTAAAAAAAAAAAAAAAAAAGCCCTAACTGAGTAGTAAAATATGGCTGGGCCTCAGCAAAGTGCCTAGAAAGACTCGCAAACCACAACAAAACAATATAGGTGTGTTGCAGAACAGCCTGATGTTAACAGCTTCACCAAGAATTTATTCTTCAAACTGTGAAGTGTTCTCATGACAGACATGCTATGCAAGCAGCTAAATGAAGGAAGGACCCCAAATTCCTGTTCTTCCAATATATCAGTTCCATCATGTGCAGTAAGATCACAGAGATAAGACAGAGACTTGATCACACAGTGCAATGCAACCTCTTTGCAGTGCTTCCCCACTGGAACCTAGTTGTGAGACGCACTGATATTGAGGATAGCGGCTTCTGTGCCAAACCCCACTCACTGGTGTCAAGGCAGTGCATGTGGCAAAGCCTGAAGGCTGCTTTAACTTAAACTAGAAACCAGTTCTTCACCCAGCAGCCCTGAGGGAACAGGTAATGCAACATTTACGTCTCCTTTGAATCCCTCTCTCCTGGTTCTCTGCTGTGCGTTCCTTGGACCTACCCAGGTAAGACCTAGTGCCATCTTACCTCAATTCAGCCCCCTGCATTACAATGAGCCTTTCATGCTGAAGTTATAAACTCAACTTGTTATAAACTGTTGTTTGTTCAGAAGCCCAACTAAGCATATGCAGAACTTGTTTTTTCTATTAAATTATTTCTTGTGTATTTGTATCTTCTAAAAATCCAAGAGGAACTGATTCATATTTATGAATTTACAGCCTGCAGCATTCAAGGCTGAGTCCCAGCTGACCCAGGAAGTATTTGAAACCTCTACTTTAGGGTACGTGCAGATGTTCACCCAACCCAAGCAAGCAGCTTGCTTTAAGCCACATGAACACAGATCAGGAGTGGATTATGCATATGTCCATCAGTGCTGAGACCCAGATCTAAGTAATTTGGGGTTGGAAGAGAGGCAGGTGGGATCAGAAGTTGTGGGGAGCAGGCTAGCAGGTCCAGGGGGAGAAGGGGGTTGTGGCAGGATCATCTGCAGGGGCTTTGGTGAGTCCACAGACAGTTGTCCGGGTGGTAGGGAGTCAGGGGGATAAAAATAGTCAAGTCAAGGTGGGGGGAGGTAGGAAGAGGGCAGCCCCAGGGCTGGGCTTTCCCACCTCCAGGGCTGCACTCTGAACATGTGCAGATGTTCGGCAGATTGGCCTAACCCGTTCCCAATCTAACTTAGTTCACCTCTTCAGGTGAACTAATTTAGGTTGGGCCAATCTTTTTTTTTGCCGTATCTAACTTCCCTGAACATCTGTTAATTCGCTCTAAGTGTAACATCTGCACGTACCCTTAGTTTAGCTTTCTATACCCAGATCTTCAAAATAGGCCTGTTGTTAACTTATACTTCTAAAATATTTTAGTTTCTTTTTTCCTACTGAACTATAATGTTTCCCTCCACAAAAACTGAAGGAGTGGGAATGTGTCCCCTATTGATGGTAACTAGTGCCGTTAAGCATAGTTGTATGCATGCTTATGTGCCTGTTTGTGCTGCTTTTTTCCCCTTCCCCCTCATCCCCCTTAGCTTGGGCTTGAGATTCCAGTTACTCTGCAAACAAGCCCCAAGAGACACACAATTACACTCCCCTGGAGACTGACCCCTTATAGTGCCCACCTGTAGCCAAACCCAGATAGCATCCCAGTGCAATGAATTAGCACTCTAAGCTGATTAGAGCAGCTCTGCACAACTCTATTTTATTGACACAATGAAGAGAGGACAGAAAAGGGCCTGAAATGAGAAAATCATTTCCATGCTGACTGAATTAAAAGAACAAAAGAGCTCCTTGCAATCGCAGCATTCAATTTGTCGGAAAAAAAGGAAGCCACTTAATAGATCACAATAGATCTGAGCAGACAGATGAAATTTAAAACTTCAGCATGAGTGCGATTAGCAGCTAAACATATTCTAAATCATTTCCTCCATATGCATAATTTGGTTTGATTGTTTAGCTGTGCGTTTTGCAGAAACACTGTGTAAGATGTTATCTTCTAAATGTCTGCATTTCATTTTTTGCACACTGATTCATTGTATGGTAATACATTTGGTTACAACATAAATTGGTCTAAAACTGATACTGGCTACATTTTCCTTTCACCTCTGGTTTGAGAAGTGAATTAATATAGCTTAATATATGGAAATGAATAATACAATATCATCTTATTCAAAAGTAGAGTTAAATTGATTATAAATCATGCGTAATATTCCACACTGCTTAAAAGAGAATGAACAGACTGTGACTCCATATGCTAGTAAAATATATTGTTTGTGCCACAATAAACAGCCCTCTCATTAAATTTAGGTTTAAGCTAACAGTAATAAGACAAAAGAATACAGACTATTAAAGGGGTTCCTGGGACTGATACATATTATTATTTGCAAAACAGATATTCAATTTACTTTGAGAGATTCAAATCAAAAGCCACTCGCCTGTATCAGGGTTTTTTGTTTTGTTTTGTTTTTGTGTTTTTTTCCCCTAATCAGGAAATATACTCCTAAAATAAATCTGTGAAATAAATGGGAAAGATCAGTATTTTGTGCTCCCTAACCTCTGATTTTATAAAAGCCTGAATTTGATACAATACTGGTTCAAAACACAAAATTAATTGTAAGCTTCACGGTATCTTTCTTTCCTGATTCTTAACATTCTCAAGAAAATTAAATATTCTTAAAAAAGAAAAGTGTGGGCCCAATCCAGCAAACATGAATGCGTAGGTGTAATATTACTCAGAGTCCTTTTGACTTAATATTTTTAAGGATCAATGGAGGATACAGTCCTTAATTTGCTATGTGAACTAAAAAAAGTCACTTCATATTTAGGTGCAATATTTATTCACTGATGGATGGAAAAAACAATTAATTTTCTGTTTATTGATTCAGAACATCTGAAACTTCTGAATAATAATTGGCCTGACATATACATATGTATGTCAAATATGTTAACATATTTAAACCCAATTCACTTTTAATTTTTTTCTTCATTTGTAAAAGCTCACCTGTTCTTTTAAAAATTCAATGAAATATTTAAATTAAATAAAACCAAAAGGAGAAATTACAATTGCTTTCAAAAATGTTTTAAGTGGTATGCTTCTAAGGGGAATGTTCACATGAGTTTTAGTGGGATTTATTTCAGCTAACTGGCATTACTGATTTGACTAAGTGTTTTACCAGGGTAAATAACCAGATCATTCAAAGGATGATTGACACTATGATGTGTTTAACAGCCTTACCATGAATGCTTAAGATATACTTTGGGTTTAGAAATTTTACTGATACCGATGTAGCAGTCAAATATTTTAGGTGATGATTTTACTTTGACAAAAATTTACAAGGTTAAGTATCTGAATCATTTGAAGAATGACAAACTAGAAAGGTTACTGTAACAGAATCAATTTTTTTTTAAACTGATTGAGCTAGGAGTTTTATATAAAAAAGCATGTATAAAGCTTTGGGATATTTTAACAAAATCAACGTAGTGTAACTTTGCTGACAGCTTGTCACATTTCACTGACTGTCTGTCTGGGATACTGTGATAACATCTGCATTCACTCAGTATGAGAGCTTAGCATAAGACAAAAAAGTAGGCCCTGCCACATAATGTTCCATCATTCTGTCAGTTTTGACATGTCATCTGAATTTTTTGAATCACTAAACACTTTTGGGACTCTGGTCCTTATTATCTTTCCTTAGTTTCTATACTCACTCTGCAATGCTGAAAAATGTAAAATGTGCAAACAAGGTAGTGGACGGCCCAGGCTTTTTGTCGTCTAATCCTTAGGCCCTCATTCATGCTCACTGTTAATCTCTTAAGACATTATAAAACTGTTAGACAAAGAAATGTGAATACCTCTGCTTCTCTGCAGAATGGGAGGAAACCAAGGAAAATCTGGATCATGCTAAGCTTTTCTTTTCATCACAAAAATGGTAACTTAAACCTGTTGCATCAAATTATTTATAATTCCCAACACTATAGCACTTTTTTTTTTCTGGAGAACAAGCAATAGCAATATCTTAGGAGGAGCAATGCTACGACAGAATTTTCAAGATGCAACAAATGTATTTGCTACATGTAAAAAAAATAATACAAAACCCGTCAGAAAACTGGCAAATTGGTTTTAATCCCTCTACTGTTTAAGGCTTGCCAGGGCATGGTATATAGTTAGCAGTCTTGTCAGGAGTGCTTCAGTTGTATATTAAAGAATTTTTCTGATACCCAAGGAAACAGGGTTGGACTAACGCAGGTTTTTTTGGATCCTGTTTTTAGGCTGATAGGGAGCTCCGTTAGGCTAGGAGGGGACCCACAAAGTTTGGATTGAAGGTTCCACGGAAAGGGCTGGGGAATTTTTTCAGGACAGGATGCCAGACATGCCACAAGCACTTTCACAAGGGAGTGGATTTTTGTCGGAGGCTTTTGGACTGGATTGGACCAGGGCCCCATTTAGTCTTAATCCGGCACTGCTTGGAACCTCCAGCTACGTTAGATCATCATTTCCCTCTTCTCAACTCTCAACACTGTGGGGAACATTAGCATGCGTACAATAGCTAGTCAAGCACCCATTCTAACCTATTCAAACACACGATTCAAGCCCATTAAAATCACATCAAAAAATGATACTGTTGCAATCAGTTAGATTTTATTCAGTACTGCTTTGCTGAAAACCAGTATTTTTTTCTCTTTAAGCCTGAAAAAGCAGCCATAATAAAGGATACTGGGTGCAGTTAGCAAAATATTTCAAAGGAGTAGGACCAGCATCTATATCTAAACTTAAGCAGAACTTATTCTTTTCTGCTCAGTTCTCACACCTTTGGTCACACAGTGCAAAAAATAGCTAACTTTTTTAACAGTTTAGTGAACATGCACCCCATAACAAAATTCTTGTAAATTAAATATTTGGAGAGGAAAACACAAAGTAATTATTAATTTGGAAAAAAAATACAGCAAGGCCTTCTCTACACACAGAGAATTACAGCTTTTTAAATTGAGGTGCAATTTTAAACTGATGCAAAAAACTACATCAGAAATCATACTTCTGTTGGTACCAAGTTTATTTTAAGATGTTTAAGAATAAATTAAAGAAAAATCAACAGAATTCACTCTCAAACCCACTGTATACTCAGAAAGTCACATTGGTTCATCCAAACTCGTTTAGACAAACCATTTTAATTACCGCTTGGTGAGAGGGCAGCAGGACAGGCTGTACGAGGAGAGACTAAAGGACTTGAACCTGTTCAGCCTCAGCAAGAGGAGGCTGAGGGGGGACCTGGTGGCTGCCTACAAACTCTTCAGGGGAGATCAACAGCAAATAGGCAGAGCTCTTTTCTCCCCAGCACCACCTGGGGTGACAAGGAACAATGGTCATAAGCTGATAGAGAATAGGTTTAGGTTAGAGATCAGAAGGCAATATTTTACAGTTAGGGTGGCCAAAATCTGGAACCAACTTCCCAGGGAAGTGGTCCTCGCCCCTACCTTGGGCAAATTCGAGAGGAGGTTGGATGATCACCTGTCTGGGGTCTTGTGAACCCAGCATTCATTCCTGCCTGTGGCAGGGGGTCAGGCTAGATGATCTGTTCAGGTCCCTCCTGACCCTAGCTACTATGAAACTATAAACCACTGCAAATTGATGTATGGACAAGGCAACAGTAAAAAGGCAACAATAAAAGGATTACTCTTTTATCTCTCTTTGTGATCACACATGAAATTAAAAAAGATGATAGCACTTAATAAAAGGGCTATTTGATGTTTTAGGGAAACATATATACAAGTACAAAATGTATATATGTACTTGTGCATGCATCCACATATTGTTATATATGTAAAATAGAGAGTAGCTGGAAATTATATACAAATATCATGCATACATATTTATATATGTACGTAAATACATAATCAGTTATACCTCTTTTATCACCATACTATGGACATAATTATTAAGCAGAAAACCTACTGAAATCATAAAAGTTATAATTAAAATTGGTGTCAAGATGTGGGTTTCTGTGCAGTTACAAAATGCTTTGGCAAGCTGTTACATTCATTAAATATTATTTACTTTGGGTTTAAGACAAAATTATCAAACTTGGATGCCTAAATATAGGCATCTAAAATCAATACTTAGGATCCAAAATAGACAGCCCATTATAGATTACTGCAGAGTGACAACAGCTCTCCCTGAAGGAGACGTCAAGAGCATTACTCACTAAGCATTACTCACTCAATAAGTCCTACTCAATAGGACTGTGCGACGCTTTGGTCCCTGATTCAATTCAGTGGAGATTCGGCCTGATTTGGTGGCCAAATCTCCAAATCCAAATAGAATCAGAGGGCCCTTTAATCTCTGAATTGAATGGGAACCCTCTGAATTGATTCAGAGAGATTTGGAGAGATTTGACATAGAGACAGCTTTATACCATTTTTCTACATACCTCTAGGTAGCAGGGGCTCATGAAAGCTGCGATGGTAGGGTAGATGGAGCATCCCACAGGTGTGCGAGGGGCTCCCCAGCGCACTCGGCAGCAGACCTGGAAGTGGACCAGGAGCAATTCCGGTCCACTTCCAGGGCTGCCAGGGAGCACGCTGACACCACAGCCCTCCCCCGCTGCCCCCTGTGCTGCCCCCGGCTCAGTGACTGGTGCCTCCTGGGTCGGGGGAGCACCCAGGGTCCCCCTGCAGCTGATCACTAAGCCGGTGAGGTGAGGGGGGGGCCCCCAGCATGCTCCCCAGCAGACCCAGAAGTGGACCGGAAGTATTTCTGGTCCACTTCCCGGTTCACCGCCAAGCACATGGAGGGCCCCCCTGCGCTCCTGTGGGACTCTCCATCCGTCCCAGCATCGCAGCAATCATGAGCCGTGCCTACTACCTCAAGGTATGTAGAAAAAACTTTTAAAGCTGTGTCTATGGCCGAATCCCTGATTCTCTGAATCAGCATCGAATCTTCAGATTCAGATTCGGCTGAATCGAATCAGGGGCAGTGATCCGAATCAACGAACTGAATCACTGTCCCCTCTGCACACCACTACTACTCAATGTGAGTAAGAGAGATGGAATTAAGTCCTTACCTCTTCCTCTGCCTCACCTAGGCAATATTCCCTGTGGAATGCAACATCAGTGGAAGGGGAAGGATGGACTTTTATGGCTGAGTAAAAACCAAAACTGACTTTTTCCTTTGAAAAAAAGGTAACCAAATACACTTTTATAAGTACATGAGAGGGCCCAGTTCTGCCTGAGGCTGGTCTCCAGCATTGTGCTGAACATGTCTAGCTTCCAGTCATTTCACGGGGTTCATTTCAGGTAAAGAAGGAAGTGGCACATCTAGACCTCACAAAAGAGCAGTGAGCCAGGAAGTTTGGGTGTTACATTGGAGTCCTGTCATTTAGCTTATTGGGGGAAGTAAGAAACAGGCAAGATCAGAGCCTCACTGGGACAAGAAGCTTAAAACTAATGCAGTCCCTATTTATGGAGAAAGATACTTCATGATTGATGAGCAAGAAGAGACTCACAGTAGCAAGTTGTAGAGGAATCAAGTGAAGACCAGAGGTGTTAGGTACAGGAGACCATAGAAGCCAGCACAAGAGATGACCCAGGCTGCCTACATTAGGGCTTTGGTAACAGGAATGTGGCTTTTGCAGTTACAAATTCATCTGCCTGCAGTATTGCTGGTCACTTAAAGTTCCTGTGGAAAATGTGGCTCTAACTACCATATGTGGTCAAAGGTTTATAACTGCTTTTTCTGAACTTATTGCACGCTGGATGTTTTATCCGCTACCAAAGGTAAGTTTACATTTTTGCATCTAATCAGCACTGCTTCCTTATTTTTAAATACGAAGAGATTTCACAAAATCTGATGAAAAACATAACAGGGCTGAATCTTCAAACTGGAAATCTGGAGGCAAAGTGGTATATTCTCATCCTATCACATGGACAGCTAAGTGAGTCATTCACTGCAGATCATGCTGGGCCGCACCATGCCACCATTGAAAACAAACATATATTAGGGAAATGTTGAACATGCTAGATCGGAGAAGAGGCGGCATTTTGTTAATAGCAGGCTTGCTATTAAGAGATGTAGAAAATTAATTTTAAATAAAACCTAGATAAATAAGCAGATTTACGAGTCTATATGTGTTTGAGGTGATATTATAAGTTATGGATATTGCCCAAAAAGAAAGAATGGCTAAATGATAGGACTCCAATGTAACATGTAACAGCTCGTGAAAAGTAAAAGTAAGCCTGCGTGTTTCATGCCTACTGCCAGTATATTTCACTAGGTTAAGACCAAGAACAACACTTAGGGAAACCCACGATCCACAAGAGCCCCTTTATACTATAGGCTTCACCTGATGAAATGCTTTGCCTCTTGTGGAATCTTTTACGTCTTTCCATGATAGCTCCTATGACTACACTTTAAAAGGGCTATTTAATATGGGTATTTTTTCCAAATGAACATGTATTGTATGGACCAAATTTAATAAAATCACATACAAATATGCCAGATTATGACAACCCACACTTCCCGCCTGTGTGTGCCACCTACTGTTCAGTTAGGAAACATGACAGCAGTCACATCAATAAAACTTCATATTAATATTCTCTGGGGTGGAAATACTCTTATTAGCCAAGGTTTGCCCTTTTTTTCCATTCTTTATTCCAATTAGGTATGTTTTTGGAAAACTCAGACAACCAGAGCTTATTCTCCAGGCCCTAAATTTAGTGAGTTCTGTATAGGACCAAATGCCCAGATTTCAGTAGTGCTGTTCCAGTGCTGACTCGAATGATAAATTTCAGCCTTGTCTCTCGTGAAGCACGTGTGTTCGTGTTGGTTACATGTTCCCATGTGCTAACTGCACAAGACAGCTCTTCATTTGTTTCTCTTTAGGGATGACACTCTCTTCTCCCAGCATATATGCTCTATCTCTCTACTGCTTGTTGAGCCATCAAGGCACACCTTTGTTTCATTTAGTATGCAATTTTCACCTCTGACCCAAGAAACTAGTCTTAGGCTTCCTGAACTTTATTGCCTGTTAATAGACTGCTGGCTCTCTTTTCAGCAGTAATAGAAATGGTGGAGAGACATTTAATTGAAAAGACTCACAAAGCTAGATTCTGAAAGGCAAAGTCAGTCAGGTTTTAAAAAACAATCCAGAAATAATATGTTTGAGGAGCTTTTGATTTTCTTTACAAGTTTGTGCCTCTTTATACAAATAAGAAAGACATCATTGATTTAATTATCTTCCTAAGGAACAATAGCATAATACTCTGAATGGTGCTAAATGATTGATTTGGTCATTCATCTTCTGCTAACAACTATCTACACATTTTGTTTCTTTTTAGTCTTCAGACTCATGACATTAGCAGCAATATCACGGAGCACTCATGGGCTTTCATAAAACACCCACAGATGCTCTTTCCTGCCCACTATTTAAGGACACATGGTTATAATTTTGTGTGTATTTCTTTGTCATAGATTACTTTTAGCTACATCTGTTCAATTAAAATAAAAAAGCACAACACTGCTAGAGTCCAGTGGCTTTATATCAAAGGTAGCTTTTTAATGAAATGGAGATCTTTAATTTTAAGTGTTCTGATGAGTAAAAGATACCTTTATTTTTTTTTAAGAAGTTGTCTGTTTTGTGAATAGTTAGGAAAGGACATTATTATAACATAAGGATATTATTACACATAGAAAGGCATTATTAAAAATGATTTATTATCCTGTGTTATGAAACTTATAGGAAAAGTCTGATAATATATTAAACTTGTTTATTACGGACTTCATATAATTTTTGAATAATGCAGCTTTTTCTTTTGACAAGAGTAATAAACTCTGCCGGTATAGACATACGTTGATTATCCCAAGTCAACTGTATTGCTTAAAGAAACATGCCCAAACAATCAGCTTTTGACAGCTGCATCTCCTGTTATTTACAATAGCCATCACAGTAATAACTCACCATTTCTATATTAATAAGGCAGTGAAATTTATTATGATGGTATTGAAAAGTTATTAAGTACTTCATCCCAAGTGACAAAGTACCACAGCACTGTCACTATCCAAAAGCAGTTGCCCATCCATCACCAAGCTTTCCAGATGGTCCTGCATCTTTATCGCTCCCAGGTTGGTGACATCACCTGTTCACCCACTCAAAATTGATGATGAAAGCAAACAGATCTATCTTACTTACATTTACCAAATCAATTTAATTTTACAGGCCATGGCTTAGTGACATATTGACTGTTTTCCTTAATGGCATCTACTGTACTTAATGCAAGGAACTCATCTTTGAATCCTGGCTTGCATAATGTGTCATCTCATAATAAATTTTTGTATAACATATTTACTTAATGGGAAGAATTATGATTGCTTGTCAGTTCTTTTATTAATATAATTATCATTCCCTTTTCTTCCTCATTATATTATCTTTCTAAGGAGCCAAAACGTTTTTCCTGATTGTCATCTTTTAAGAGGACCTTTGATTTGGTATTAAGACCAGATTTCATTAAGTGTTCAGAATATGGCAAATCCCCTCCAACTACAAGTTCTCTTTCAGCTTTCACCTTACTTTAAAATTACAAAATACTGCTGAAGTCAATGGAGATTTACCTGAGTCATGTAAATAATGAGTAAATGATGTTAATTCCATTTTGCGGGAGAATTTTAACAGGTGAAGCTAAAATATCCTAAGGTTCCCCTTGTTCTTCTCAGAGTCTATGGAGAAGGCAACAATGAGTTTTAGTCCTCAACTGCATCTCAGAGACGGGGTTTACCCCACACATTCCATTAGGGTGCATCTACATGAGATACTTTACTGCATATTAGACTAATCTAATGCACAGTAAAGCGTCACTGTCTACACATGCGCAGCAATTACTGCACAGTAGATTAGTCAAATGCACCATTTCCTACTACCTGTAGATACAGGTACTAGAAATCGGAGCATTAAACTAATACGATGAAGCACATGTGTAGACGCTGACTGACCGCAAATTGCAGGGGGCCACAGGGAGTGGGGAGAGCAGTCCTGGCTTGACAGGTCCTGATTTCCATGTGGCTAGGAGGCAGGTGTCCAGAAGTTGGGACAGCTCTCCCAGACACGCTGAGAACAGAACAGGTCCCAAATTCCACAATGCTGGTAGGCAGTTGCCCAGAAGCTGGAACAGCTCTCCCCAACCCTCTGGAAATCAGGACCAATTCCTGTACCCCCTGCCAACATGGCGCTAGCACCTGGGGGAGCCTGGAGCTCCCCCCGGCTGCTACAGGGAGGCAGAGCAGGGCAGGAGTAGCCCTAGACTGAACTACTCCCATGAGAGCAAATTTGCTCCTGATGGGCACACGTTGAGATGCGTGTAGTTTAATATGCCTGAATTTTCTGCAAAGAAAATTCAGGTAAATCAATTGCACATGTAGATGCAACCTTTGATTCTTTACTTCCACTGCACTTTTCTCAGCCTGGTTTAAATTAAAGCCTCAACACCCCAGGAAGATACCTATCCGCCTAATTCCACCTCCTCCTGGTTTATGGATCCGAGGTTCTATGTAGAGGTGTGTATGGATTCAGAGACATAAAAGGCTTCAGATTCAGAGACATAAAAGTGCTACAAAGGTTAACCTCCTGTTCTACATAAGCATGGATTTTTCTCAGCATGTATAGTCACTCCAGTATGGAGTCTGGGGATGGAAATGGTTGATCTGTGTGCAAAAAGCTCTTGGGATTAAATCATTTGAGGGCCAAGATACAGAAGAATCTCCCTCTTGTTTAGAAAACTAGAAGATTGCATTAATTTCCTTAGAATGACACTTTTTAAAAACTTAATAAGGTAAACTTTATATTAAAAGAACAGAGCATCTTTTGAAGTCCTTAATTATATTTTTCACTGAAGCCACTGGGAGTGTTGCCTTTTCAGGTAAGTCTACAAGAGAATCATAGAATCGTAGAAAATTAGGGCCAGAAGGGACCTCAGGAAGTCATCGACTCCAAAGCAGGACCCCTAGTCAAAGCAGGACCAGCCCCAACTAGATCATCCCAGCCAAAGTTTTGTCTAGCCGGGTATTGAAAACCTCCAAGGATGGAGCTTCCACCACCTCTCTGGGTAACCTGTTCCAGTGTTTTACTATCCTCCTTGTGAGAAAATTCTTCCTAATATCTACCCTAAACTTCCCTTGCTGCAACTTGAGACCATTGATCCTTGCGCTATCATCTGCTGCCACTGAGAACAGTCTAGCTCCGTCCTCTTTTTGAACCCCACCTTAGGTAGTTGAAGGATGTGAGGTCAGGCTAGGCTTTTTTTTAGTTCTCTTCTCTAGACTAAAAAAGCCCAGTTCCCACAGCCTGACCTCATAAGTCACATGCCCCTGTCCCCTCACCATTTTGTTGCCCACTGGTGGACTCTCTCCAATTTGTCCACATCCTTTCTGTACTGGGGTGCCCAAAACTGAACATAGTACTCCAGATGTGGCTTCACCAGGGCTGAATAGAGAGGAATAATCACTTGACCTCTTGGCAACACTCCTACCAATGCAGCCCAGTATGCCATTTGCCTTCTTGGCAACACGGGTACACTGTTGGCTCATATTCAGCTTATTGTCCTGTGTAACCCCCAGGTCCTTTTTTGCAGAGCTGCTGCCCAGCCAGTCAGGCCCCAGCCTGTACTCGTGCATGGGATTGTTTCGTCCTAAGTGCAAGACTTTGTACTTGTCCTTGTTGAACCTCATGAGATTCCTTTTGGCCCAATCCTCTAATCTGTCTAGGTCACTCTGAATCCTAGCCCTACCCTCCAGCATATCTACTACTCCCCCCTGCTTGATGTCATCTGCAAACTTGCTAAGGGTGCACTCTATCCCATCTTCCAGGTCGTTGATGAAGACACTGAACAAAACTGGCCCCAGGACTGACCCTTGGGGCATTCCACTTAATACCGGTTGCCAACTAGCAGATTGGCTGATTACTACTCTCTGAGCCTGATGCTCCAGCCAATTTTCTATCTACCTTACAGCCCATCCATCCAGCCCGTACTTCCTTAGCTTGCCTGAAAGAATGTTGTGGGAGACCGTATCAAAAACCTTGCTAAAATCAAGGTACATCACATCCACCAGTCTCTCCCCATCCACAGAACCAGTCACTTCATCATAGAAGGCAATCAGGTTGGTCAGGCATGACTTGCCTCTGGTGAATCCATGCTAACTGTTCCTAATCACCTTTTTCTCCTCCAAGTACTTAGAAATGGATACCTTGAGGATCTTCTCTACGATTTTTCCAGGGACTGAGGTAAGGGCGACTGGTCTGTAGTTCCCTAGATCCTCCTTTTTCCCTTTCTTAAATATGGGCACTAACAAAGATCAGGCATCAATGAGAAATTAGGCCATGAGCTGGACCTTTGCTCGGTCATGTTAACCGGAGATACCCCCCACCCTCAGAGAGACCAAGAGATTGGCAACCTACAATATGGTGCTGCTTTCCACCTTCTACACACCTACTTCTAGATCAAAAGAGTTAATGGATCAACACCTCTCCGGAAGAACCTTCATACTGCAAAGTGAATATAACTAGAACTGAACTATTTACAGTATTATCTGAGTATTTTTTCATGATCATCACTGTGCTAGATGAGGACTCGTATTCTTCAACCTATAGTTACATTAGGTAGATGCCTGGCAGAGAGAAAAATAGATATCTGGCACTGGTGACTCTACCTCTACCAACTATATTGTTGCACTGTGAATGCATCAATCTTTAGAATTATATTTTGCTCATGAAAAATCTACCTTCCTGTCTGGCAGTGTCCAAATTAGTCACGTCCTCACCCCAGGGTAAAGATGCGAAGAGAAAGATTTAGATTGGCAGCATTGCCAAACATTACAAACAACATCTTTTCTGCAGGAAATTCAGTGAAAGTCCCCTCACACGTAATCACAGCAGTTAGCATGTATGATGGTTTTGATCCTGGCCCTTATCCAGAAAAGCAGTTAATCACATGCTTAAAGTTAAGCACATAAGTAATCTTGCTGGTAAATCCCTACTTAAGATCATTGCTGCCTCAGGACCACACTGGTCTGCACCTAGCAAGACTGAGCTCTTACTTGGACAAAACAACACCTAAATAGTGGGAAAAAGGAAAACAAATTGCTGACAACTACAGCTACCAGAAATGTATTATATGGTCACCTGATATTCAAGGACAGGATAGAGGTACACTCATGATGGACAGTGCATCCCCTCCTATTGTAAGCTTTTCCACATAGCCACATGATGTAAATCCTGTTTCTTGAGAGCAATATCCAGAAGCAATAAGACCTTTTTTCTTTCTTTTTGTCTACTGTAAAGATGTATATGACCAGTTTCTACTTCTCTAACATAAAATTAACTTCTGTTGAGTTACTACAGAGTTCCTACAGTGTACATCAGACTCTGGCTTGTAGCAAACTACACTGAGACAAACCATCAGCTCCATTAACACCAGCCACCAAAAAAATCTGTCTTCCAGCAATGACATTCATTCAGCACCAATCTCAGCCAGATTTGATCGTGTGACCTATACATGATCTTCTATGTATATAAATGCCAATCCCTGGAGTCATCAAATTCCCTGAAAATATAATGTGCTTAATATGGCAGAAGAATTGGAAATACCTATTTCACTCTAATCGCACAAGCTGCCATTTCAAACTGCTTAAAAAATTGTCAGCTGCTTTATGTGACTGACCTCAATGTTTGCGTAATTTGTCAGGAACAGCATGGTGATAGTCTTAAACTGTACTGGTCACATGCCAGGTAATTAAAAACCTTGTGACTGGAGAAAGGAAAGCGCTTCTCTTTTCAATATTTTGGCCAAGGTTTTCCAAAATAGGTCCCTAGAGTTAGGCCTTTAAATACATATTCAGCTTCTATGTGAGTACCTAATAGTTCCCATTGCTCTTTTTGACACTTTTTGGATGCAAATATCGAGGAGTCTACATAAGAATTTAAAAAAATACTTTTAGGCTCCAAATTTAAAAATCTAGATCCATATGATCTGTAACTCTTATGTTATTTTTAACTATAAAGTTATGTCAAGGATGCTTAAAGCTTTGGATGGCCTTACCCATGCTATTATTAAAGACTAAAATCTATTGAGGTACAGCTTTCTGTCTGACCACTCCAGACCTCATAGGTTACAACTGGAATCCTTTAACTTCTGACAAGTTTTTAAGAAACTATTTAGCTTACCAAACAGCCATACTTCAAAGGTATGGATGGATAGGTAACTTCATACCCTTCTATGTTTCAGTCAGAAGCGATCCAAATTTAAATTCATTGACCATCAGGATGTAGAAATGTAAAGATGAGACTGTGGCTTTATGATGTAAGGAAGTCTTTTTATGCTAAAAGGGTACAGACAGTTTGCAATTCAGCAGCCCATCTGCTTAAGTGCCTTGTTTAATGGAAATGGACTTAAGTAGGCCCTTCGGTTCTTTGTTGTACTGCATCTGAGTGCCCAGTCCCACTTAAAAAGAAGTATACGATAGAAGTGGACTGGCCAAGTTCGCCGATGACACCAAACTTTGGGGTAAAGCGTCCACACCTGAGGACAGGAGGGCAATCCAGGCTGACCTTGACAGGCTCAAGAAATGGGCAGATGAGAACCTCATGGCATTTAACACCGAAAAATGCAAGGTTCTCCACCTTGGGAGGAAAAACCCGCAGCATGCTTATAGGCTCGGCAGTGCTATGCTGGCTAGAACTACAGACGAATAGGACTTGGGGATCATGACTGACCACAAGAGGAACATGAGCCTTCAATGTGATGCTGCAGTTAGTAAAGCAAACAAAACACTGGCTTGCATCCATAGATGTTTGTCAAGCAAATTCCAGGACATCATTCTCCCGTTGTACTCGGCCTCGGTGAGGCCGCAGCTGGAGTGCTGCGTCCAGTTTTGGGCTCCACAATTCATAAAGGACGTGGAGAAGTTTGAGAGAGTCCAAAGGAGAGCCAAGCACATGATCAGAGGTCAGGAAAACAGACCTTATTATGAGAGGCTGAGAGCTATGGGACTCTTCAGCCTGGAAAAACGCAGGCTCAGGGGTGATATGGTGGCCACCTATAAGTTTATCAGGGGTACTCATCAGGATCTGGGGGAATGTCTGATCAAGGGATGACACGATGGAATGGTCATAAACTCTATAAAAGGCAAAATTCCTAGAGAAAGACTTAAAGTCTGATTCTCAAAAAATTCCTATTGACTCAGGATACATGCACGCTGCCGATAAAGGTGTGATTGCAGCACAGGTACACAGAGTCTTCTGGCTTAAACTAGCTGGTGTGGAAAATGACAGCAGAGAAGACACAGCAGCACAGAGTTCAGAACAGCAACTTTTACAAGCCCCCTGGGGACCCTGAAATTGTACTCGGGTTGCTAGCATATGCTGATGCCTGTAATACTGGATCTTTAAACCTATTGTTACCAAGGTAATTAGAATAAAACTAGTCTAGATATACCTATTCATGCTGCAATTATATCTTCAGCTGCAATGTAGGCATAACCTAAATAGATGTAAGACCTAAACGATTTTTTTGACTCACACCAGATTAGAACCTCCACTGACACCCATAGAGGGACTTCTAATTAACACCAGTAAGTGGGCCAGACACTTTCTTCCATTGTCTTAAAAGCAGATTCTGTTCTGATAGCTCTAATGTGTCAGCCCTCTAGCCCTTCTCAAATTAAAGATATTTTTCCATATTGCTACTGAAAGCTACATATAGCTTCAGTTAATCACTTACCCTTGAAACAGTATTGTTATTCTCCCAGAACTCACCGAGTCCCCTCTGGAGTCCAGATATAATAAACTTTGTTTACATTTTGTAATACACTTAAAGATTAAATGTCACCATCTTAAACCAGATTCAACATTGTTAAAAATATATCTTTTTAAAATGTCTTTGAGCATCAGATCAGTTTATCCTCTGCCAAACCTGAAAGGCTTCTCAGCCTTCATATCATGGAAGAAAACAGTATATTCTGTTGGATAATATCTAAAACTATATTTTAACTTCTGTTACAAGTTAGATCTAGACAGCTTCATCGGTCCTCCCTCTACCTTCCTACTACTAAAAACACGTTTTACGAAAAACAGGATCCAGAACTCCTATAGCTGAATATTCCCATAAACATCACATTTAGCTAACATTTCCAATCAGAGATCTGAATTCAAATGCTCAGCATACTGCAGATGTGTCTATTTGCTTCAGTTCTCTGTTTAAGGGTTCATTTTTGAGTACTCTCCAACTTTGCTTTCCACAAAAAAGCATAAACTAGGATGAAACCACTACATTTGTGCTTCTTTTTTTGTTTGTGTTTAAAAAAATACTGACACCCTTTAAAAGCTTGTTTTCTTTGTTGATTAAGAAGCAGTCCATTTTCCCTTTGTAAACAGTCGCTGAGACACAGTTACTTGGCCCCAACAGACGACTGGACTAAAACCAAATGACAAACTGCAGAAAAGCTTGACCTCTACCCTTGTCCAGTGACCCCTTGTTCGATTTGTACTTTAGTTCACCAATACCTGATTAGATCATGCTCAGCTTTAGACCCAGAAAATGAGATAACATTCAAATTTATGGCTTTTCATTTACACTGGCCTATGGCACTCTAATCATGACCCAAGCACAACTACATCACAACAAATGCTCTTTGTACCACAGTGCATTTTATAGTTCAGATATCTCAATGGACGTGATGGACATTATTTTTAGGACTTACTTAGGCAAAACTCAGCATTGACATTAGTATGGAGTTTTGCCAATTGGAAGCATGTGGAAGCAGGCCCTGTGAACTGCCTAGGCCTCTTGCATAAGTGGAGTCAAATACTTACAGTATTAGTTACATAGCTGCAAACTTACAGTGGCAGCTTCTTCAACTTTCACTCTGCTATGTGAGATGGACTCAAGTCACAACATTTGGATCCAAGTCACCAGTGCCCTGAAGATCCAGGGATACTCTAACTGAGGTTCTTAAACTCAGCCTATTCTAAAGATAGCATCCCTTTCCAAAATGCAGATCCAAAGCTAAATTTGGATTTTAGTAAATATTGCTTTCTGAAGTGTCTGGAGGGGGTCATATTTGGAGTTCCCTCACTTATTAACACTAAACAGTTATAAAGAAGGAATACATCTTGGAGTCCTAAAAGAAAAAGCTGTAATATTTACCTCCACAGCATTGTAAAACACAAAGGACAATATCTAGATTTTTTTTTTCAAGAACTACTAATATAGCTTCTATTTTTCCCCTCACTATAGCATTTGTATCATAATATAAACAACATACTTTAATAAAAAATCTATGTTACAGAAAAAGCTTTGCTGTTGCTATCTTTATACTATAATCCAATTATTTTGCTTTAATTGCAAAAGGCAGCAGTTTTATGAACAGAAAAAAACAATTTCTCAAGACAAAAGATGTCCTGACAATAATTGCAGAAGGATCCTTTCATAGGTACAACATATACAAAAACTAAGCAATGTTGTAGGGTTGCTGTGTATGTTACTGGTGCATGTATCCTATGAGATTCAAAAGGAGAAGATGAATGCATTACATAATTTACATGGAAAGAGAACCCAGATATGACGAAACATCAGCTTTTGCCTATGAAACCAATGATCCTAGTATTTATAACAGGAATCCCTCCGCTAACAGAACAGTAGTAGCTGTTTTACACCACCATTGTGCAACAGCAGAATGATCTGTGGCAGGCTTGCTGGTGGCAGCCCGGCTTGACTGTTTGAGCCAGATGGCTCAGGCCAATTGGTAGTGGCATTCCCCTTCCCCAACAATCAGAAGAAGGTAGGAGGGAGGCTTGCTCTGCCCTGACCTAGGGGCGAAGTGAAGAAGAGGACCTGAGGGGGAACTAACCCCTCAGGCTTTCCCATTGGTCTATTCCCAATCTGGGGGCAGAGCCTACGTGCCCAGCACATGGGCAGCTTCAATGAGGGACAACGAAGGTGGAGCTGCAGAAGAGGTGGTGGAGCTGACCAGAGGGGCAGAGCAGTTGCCCCAGAAGTGCCCTGAAGATGCGTCTGGCGAGCGGGAAGCAGCAAGTGGCTGCATCCCAGCACCGCCGTGGTGGAAGCCATGGCGGTGGTGCACAAAGGGTCTGGGGAGTAAATGGGACCTCAGTGGCTGCACAAGGCAGCACAGGTCCCCAGCCTGTATGAGGCAGGAGCCCTCGGTGCACAGATTGGTGCAGAAGGCTGGTACAGCTGAAGGGACCACCACAGCTGCATGAGGCAGTGCAGGTCCCATCCCTGCATGAGGCAGGCGCCCCTTTGGTGCACGGGCAGTACACAGGGCAGAGAGCCAAGGGTAGCTGACAAGACTCCGTGGCTGCATGAGGCAGCGCAAGTCCCCATCCCTGCACGAGGCAGGTGCCCCTTCGATGCACAGGGTGGTGCATGGGGCTGAGAGAGGGCTGACAGGCCCAGTGGCTGCATGAGGCAGCTCGGGCATTTCTGTAGCAAGCGGCAACCAGACAGCTCGACCACCCTAGCGAGGGAGGACGCTCTGCATCCAACCCCCAAATAGAGATGAGTCTAGCCCACCAAAGCTGCTGGGGGTCATGAGTTACCCAGAAAGTGGATTTCCACAGGGGAGGAGGGGCCCTCCCCATTTCGGGAAGGGAAAGCCCTGACAGGAACGATTCACCCTTGCATACAGAGAGGAATCTAGGGCCCCTGTTTGTTAAGGATGGTTTCACAGTTACGGGCCCCCTCCTAGCCAGGAGACCTAGGAGAGGGAGATGGTGTTCCAGGGGTAATGAGATCCTTCCCCTGGCACCATTTCTTCTTTGGGCACAGCTGCTCTGCCATTGTCATGTTCTGGTTCCTTGTGTCGTTGGGATTCTTGTTGTAACCTTGCGTCCTTATTGTTGTATTATGAGAGGATTGTAAGATGTTTTATTTAGTCCGCTACTCGGGTCTGCTAGTGCAGCCTCGACTCTGTATCTGAATGCACTGCATTGGTTATCTTTATGCATTGGTATCTCATCTGATGTAATCTCACTGTGTATGTTCAGTTATTGTCCCATCACTGCCAGATTTTCCTTTTGTTGATTTGTTGTCTAACCTGTGTTTTATCATTTGAGTGTTCCTTTGCCTCCTGCCTGCAGGGCTGTCAAGGGCAGGGGCTGCATACTAACTAGAAGGCCACAGAGGATTAAGGCCTGTGCCTGAGTTCAGGGTTAATAGGAGTTATTGTCTTTGTAAAGCTGTATTTGTAAATAACACATGTATATGTATATATGTGTATACATTTATGTTTATAAGTTTTATATTATACTGTACAATTAAACTGTAAATAGTTAAGTTCCCTGCGTGTCCTTGGTCTTTGCTCTACTCTGTAAGGCAAGGAGGTGAGCTGGCCTGCAGATAGGCAGTCACATTCCCACAGCATCCATGCATCCACTGACATCCCTTCAATTGGAGAGGGGGTACCATCTGCGTACCACCTGGATTACAGATCCATTTTCCCTTGAAGCCACACACATGACCTTAATTACTCCCCAACTTAACAAAGATGTATCCAAATGCATTAAAATCAAATAGAGGGAAAATTACAATGCTGACAGCATCATAATCAGTACAATTCACAATACATGGGATCCCACAATACTGAGGGACCATTATGGTAGAAGATTTAAAAAAAAATTCTGTAAAGTAGAGTGGGCTCAGTCCTTCTTCCATGAAAACAATGTGCAGACTCCCATTTGATTTCCAGGTGAGCAGGTCTGAGCTCAGTATGTACGGCTAAGTATCAGTTCACAAGACAAGTCATGGATTTGGGATATCAAGGCCAAATTTGTGATAAGAGACAAGAGCTGAATCAGTTGCGCTCACAGAGAACACCAAGGAAACTGTTGCAAAATGAAACGGATTCATGCTCTATGTAACCTTTACCTATTTTGATTTTTGTGTTAACTAAGGACTGGAAGAAAATCCACAAAACTAGCTATTTTTCCTACCAGACTGAGCAATACAAAAGAAGTGGTAACCTTCACTCTAAGTATCCTAGACTTGGTTTGTTTTAAAAATTGTGAAGCTGACAATTACTTTTCTCTCTCCACTGTAATAAACACATTCATGTTACTGCCTGGAAGAAATGTATTTGCCACTCACCCTTTCTATTCTCTTTGGTAGTTGGAAGCATTTGCAGGTGAATGGTCAATTTTGTGGAGCGACTTTATTGTTGACTTTGTGCAATTTTTCTTTCCATACTTTCTATCTATTCTAGTTTTATGGCATAATTTGAAAGAGACCCTCTTTTCAGTTTTCCCAAATGAATACACTTGTTCAAATGAAGTGAATATTACAGTGTGGAAATGATTCCACATCTGAGTTTCCAGTTTCTGTTGTTAGCAAAAACCACATTAACTCTTTTGCCTAAAAGGGTTTTGAAATAAACAACTAGCCACATTGCTAGCAAGTAGTGTCTAACTTAAAAATAGGTTACCATGACCAAAAAGCAAATAATCCATTCCTTAACAGGTATAAGTCAATAGAAGTATCTTTTTATTTCAATAGTGGTATCTTTTTATAATCTGATTTATACCAGCTAAGGATTTGGCTCACAACATATTTGTTTTCAAGTAAATTCAATTCAGATTTGAGGTAGAGTGACACCACTTTTTTTTTTCAAACTTCCACTATCAATATATAACCTTAATTGTAGTGTGGCTAGAAGAGAGTTTTTATGACTTTTTAGTGACTTGTTCAAAGAATAAAGATTTCTTCCCAGTAATTATATTCCACCAACTTCTGCTCATTTTATAGATTTCTGCCATGTCTATAATTCCTCTTGACACTTTTCTGTCATATTGTCACAGGTCTCTCAGGGGTTGAAACAACTGGATACAACATTTGGAATGAACTTACTGAATATTTTCTGACGATCCACAGCAAACCCAATGTTTATTATCCACTCTATCTTTTGAGGCTATTCTATACAGTATGACTTCATTTAGTCTCAGTAAGTAAAACTCCTTGTTCACCAAATATCAGTCAGGACTCAGGAGAGCCATACAAAACTAAACACTCCTTTCCCACTTATCAAAAAGCCTGCTGTCCCAATGAAAAAGAAAAATGGAAAATTGGGATTGTATTATATTTTTAGTCCACATCTTTAAACTGGGAATAAAAAAGTGAATGCAAGAATGGTTTTTACATCACATCAGATCAACTCTGGGAAAACACATGATTTCCTTCAATCTAGATTTTTTATCTGTGCTATAGGAATCTAGACAATGTACAGTACTGGAGGAGGTGACTGGCCCAGCTAGTCCAATTCCTGATGCAAGCAAACTGAAAAAACATGCCTTGGAAAAGCAGAGTAAGGACCTCAACAGACACACACGTGGCTCAGTGTCATTTACATCAGTCTGCATACCAATGAAAATGACTCCAGGATCAGGAATAGACAGATATGCAGCTATCACAGGACTGTTCACACTTTTGGCAACTCTCCTGTGACTCACTGCTAGCCGGTGGGGAGTCAGGTAATAGCATCTTTGCTTTTATCAAATGGCAAACTATAGACATGAACAGACAACATATGCACCAGCACTGTAATGTTCCATAAATAAAGTTACCCCAGTTTAAGAGTCTGCATGCTCTGTCCTCCATTTTTTTACACTGGCATAGTGATGACTGTACCAGCATAAATGTTAACATCTGTTCATGTCCTAAGAAAGCATAACACACCTAGACAAGTGGTCAATGCTGCAGTTAGATGGAAATTTCCCTACAGTTGTTCAAAGGACAAGATTCAGTGTTTATTAAAAGCTATTGAGTGGGCAAAAAAAAAAAAGGATTGAGATGGGCACAAAAAGTCATGATCCATGTACTCACCAGGCTACACGGGCTGCTAGTGGAGACCATTGCTGGCTATTCCAAAGAGGGAACCAACGAGCAGCTGGGGCCGTGGCCCAACCATTCTTATCACCCGGCAGTGCTTCCCAAGCTCAGAGTAGAGCACACTGGCTAACTTCAGACTTGGAAGCTTGGATGTGCACAGTCCATCCTGAGGGTCTCTTGAAGGCCTTCATGAGGGACAGGGCTTCTCAGAGCTCTTTCCAAGTCCCTTTCAATGTGCGCTGTGCCAAGGGGTGCATGTACACATGCGGGGATACATTCCAGCAGCCTCCACTTCTCATGGATCAGTGTCCCACAGCTTCAAAATGGCTGTGGGGGTGCTTTAACTAAAGGTCATCAAACGAGCTTTCATTAAAGCACTCCCACTGCCATTTTGAAGTATGGGGATACTGATATACAAGACGCTGTGGGCACTTTAATTACAGCAGCTCTCAGATCTGCTCTAATTAAAGCACCCCTCCACACACACCCCTGAAGCACATGTAAAAACACCCTATGAGTTTGCGGACCCAATCCTGCTTTCATCAAAATTAATGGCAACATTCCCATTTGCTTAAATGGAAGCTGGTGACTTATGGCCTTATTACACATTGCACTCTGAGCTGCTCAAATGTTGATTAGTGTTAGTGCTAGCTAGCTCAAGTTTGGAGTAGTCACAGCTTGAAGCTAAAAACCTTCTCTAACTGCCCCCACCCTGCAGAGCTATGACTTACCACCAAAGGGCTGGCAAGCAGCAGCCTGACCAGAGACTACAGATGTGAGTTGCCACTACAGGACTGGTAGACCAGAACAGGCCCCTGTCCTGGTTCTAAGTGGGGATGTGTGAAAGATGTAGGGGGTAGGCTGGGAGGCAGAGATGGGGGTGGGTAATGAAATGGGAGGTGGAAAGGAAATGAGAATGGTGACAGTGTGGTGAAATGAAGTCAGCCACTGAAGGATAAAATATTTAGATAGGGTTTTTCAACCTTTTTTGGCCTTCCAAATACCCCCAGGGGTACAAATACTCCCAATTGAAAACCCCTGTATTAAGAAACTAAAAAAAAAAAAAGAAAAAGAAATAAAGAGGAAGTAAATTAAAGAGTTTAATGAATAGGGATTTTGGATTAGGGTGTGGGGGGGAGGGGGTGCTGGTCATCCTGGTGTGGCTAGGAGGTGGGAATGGTGAGGAAAGGTGCTTTTGCGGGGGAGCTACCACCCCTGCCCCAGGACAGAAGCCCCAGCTCACGGGGACCAGATCTGGCCCTCTACCTTGTTCCCCTTCCCCCCCACCCCCGAACCCACTCATGGGCCTGCCCATGCCCTGTGACCTGGCTAGCTGGGATGTGCTCTGCAGGTTGTTTGCGTGGGGTTGCACCCCTGGGGATGGGATGATAACACTCCTGGGGCTGGGAAGGGGGTTGGCTTGGTGGGCAGTAGAGTTCAGGAGGTGGGAAGTCAGTTCACATGGAACAGGAGGGTGGGGGAGGGGACACTGCACCCTGGGATGCTGGAGGACTGCAACTTGGGTGACTCATCTGTGGGGAGTGGCCACACATTAATGGAACTCAAGCTAGGTAACACAGATCAGAGATAAACCTGCCCTGGAGTGGTTAACTTTAAGCTGCCTAAAGTGTGCTTTAAACTAGTTTTAGGTGTTAATATGTGGACAATCCAGGGATTAAGAGCTCCAGATGGTGCCTAAAATTAATGGGTAACAAGGGCCTTAGGTGCCTAAGTGTGACTCTATTCCATTGTGTTCAAGTAGATACAATTTCATTAATGTATCTATTTTCATAATATGTTGCCATCTTATCCTTAAGACTAAGTCATAATAAAGCTGCAAGGAGAAGACAGATTCACCCATCTTTAATATTAACAGTTTTTCAAGGACTTAAACAGGATGGAACTGGATTGCATTTAGCCATCTAATAGGTGGAACAGGATCTGGCCCTATAATTTTCTGCAGCAGTAACTAAGCAAAGCAACAATACTCTATAAGCCATTCTCTGCCTTCAAGAGAAAGCAGTGAATCAGATAGTCAAACTTCCCAATTCTTTTAAAACAAGTTGCCTAGTTACAACTCCCTCTATCACTTCCATGTTATATTGCAAAGTCTTGGGAGAGAAAAATGTAAATGCCATAGAAAAGTTGAGATAAATCACTGCTTCCTCTTCCCTGGGAAAGAGGGGACACCTACATCAAAAGGCCCGGTCTGCCAGTCCTAATGCACGCAAAATGTTCGCACAGTTCAACTGGGTAGCCCTACAGCTCTGCATATCCACCTGAGTTTGTAAATCAAGAAGACATTAAACAGACTGAAAGGATTTAAAGTTTCTTACCTCCCAACCATAACTGGGATTCTTAAGGGCCGGCCTCTGCTCTCCAACATACGGCCCAAATTTTTCACCTACTTCAATCTTCCTTTTGGTCCATATCCCTAATCCTGCTCCAGGAATGTTTGATTCTCGCAGTTCAAACTCTGATGGAATGGGAATGTCATCCGGAATGTATATAGGAGCCTTGTAAGGAGAGCTCTCCTTCGGTGTGAATTCTTCATTAGATGTTGCTGGAGAAGATGGCTCTTGGACACTGAGGGACAACTTAGTTGCTTCTCCATCAGGCTCTGGCATTTCTTCCAAAGGAAGTTCATGGAAGCTTTCGTATAAACATTCATCACCTGAAAATGAATTCATATTTTAGGAATTGCCTGCATTAAAGGTGCAGAAGGATTTTGCATGTGAACCCTTCTGCACGTGGAGCAGAAAGATACTGAGCAGTCTCACAATCGAGGAGCAAGACGCACAGTGCTTTTGCAGACCCGACTAGAGCGCTCTTAATGTCTGTAAACACTAGCAAGTAAAATACATACAACGGGTATACACGCACACCTGTCACCCAGTCTTCACACAGCACTTCAAATCATTTTGAATCCAACGGAAAACTGGTTACAAATGGAATCCCAGGGAAATGGAACATTGGAAGGTTTTACTGGCCCTTTGTTAATGGGTAAATGGCTTAGACAACCTGAAAAATGTAAAATTAAGGTTGATGGCCTCAGATTAGCCTTTGGGAGGAGAGAACTAATCTGTCATGCAACTGCTGGCAAAATCCTCAGCTGGTGAAAAGCAATGTTGCACCATTGTCTTTAATGAAACTACAATGATCTAAACTAGCTGAGAATCTGGCTCAAAATGTCACCTCAGTGCAGGACATAGACCAACACAACTTACATTATGTGATTTAGGCTTTTTTGTTTTGGCAAGACAACTAAGCAATTCTTATTTCACACAAAATGAAATAAGTCAGTGCCTCAGTTTGAGCAACAAACCAAAGAGACTGTGGTTTGCATAGCTCAAATTATAAGTGTAATTGTAAATTTCTATTATTCCCAAATGTCAAAGTGACTTCAGCCAGAGTTTCAGTTGCACAAAAAATGTTACCTCAATGTCCTGGTAATACTGTCATATTGCAAACCAAAGAAAAGAAAAACTAATTAATAAAAAAATCCTCCTTAATATTTAGCTTTACTAGCGTTACTATGTTTTTCCCAGGCACCAAAGTTCATCCATCTAATTATAAACTAAAAAAAGAGATATTTTTCTGGGAAAGCAGTATGTTGAGAGATTCAGAGTATAAGGTGAACGTGAACATATTAGCATAATATGGTTTGTATTAATATTAAAGTACAATGCTGGACCATCAGGATGATATTATTTAATTGAAAAAGCAGGGGACTTACAAGTATTCTTTAAATTTCTTACTGTCTGTAGTAGATCAGCATTTTCACATGTTGCATGTTTTTTCACTGAAACAGGTCATGTCTCATATTATCTAACAATGCTTGATCTATGATTTTGCCATCTTCCAGGAGAAAACAAATCATTTGAATGCATCACCCCCATCGAGCAACTAACTAGATTCTTAATCTCGGAGCAATTTATTTACAGCCCTGAATTTTTTTTCCCTGTCATATTTAGTGATTTCTTATATGTCCAAAAGTAGTTTCTCTCTCCATTCCCCTACCTATTGGTTAGACAAACTTTCTCTAAGCTTTAAAGAGGTGCACCTCAATACCAACTAGTTCATCGTTTATCTAATACCTCAGGCTGTTTGGAAGTCAGTAGAGATGGCTTGATCTAGCAAGTTGTGAAGGACTGATGAGAGGGGAACCAGAAGGCAAAGCCCTTAGCACTGAGCACTTGCTGTTCCTTTAACATCTGCACAGGAACCTCTGCCCAAAGCTTATTACCACTCACACTGAAATATAAGGCAAAACTCTTATGAACTTCATTAGAAATAAGATCAGACCTGTAACCATGCTGAACTGAGCAGTGTGGAGCAGGGGAGTAGGAGAAGAAAATATGAGGGGCTCAAGGCAGGTCTTGGTCAGGATTCAATGTTTAACTCAACTCTTTACATTGAAATGACCTGCCTAGCAGACATCTCCATTGTTCCAGCTGCTACTTTCAAGTTCTGCTTTCCCAAGTGTCCAGAAGAGCTGGCCTTAGGAGGAAGAGAGGGTAGAGGCAATTGGGAGCCACAGTCACAGAAACAACGCCTTTCCAAACTTTTGTGACATTGACACCAATTCATGGCATCTGCTAGGCTGGAAGAGAGGCTATGCCCAGCAGCCTCCCCGTCAGGTTATTTAGATAGTAAATAGGGTCCAATAACAGAGGAGCCCAAAACAGTTCAGGTCCTCTCTGAACTTAGAGAAAGAAACAATACCTGTCCCAATCTGCGTAAGGGCAGATGTGCATGGAGAAGAGGCAATCGCATGCAAAGGCGACAATGAGCATTTGCCCAATTAGCTACAGCAGGAATTTCCAAAAAACACTTGAGGGGTGGGCATAACCAAATCCTACTGGATTTCCATGAGATCTGGGTGCCTAAGGCCATCGGGCTCCTTGATAATACTAGCCCACAAGTTTATTTGTTGCTCAACAGTTAAATATTGCATTCCCTCCCTTCACCCACCTGCCTAAAACCAATTCACTCTGCTCTCTCCTACACCAGTTTCAGGGTTCCTAAATCCCTTTTTTTCCATCACAGAAGGAAGCAGTTTACCCAATTCACTTCAATATCAGTGAGCAAAATGCTCAATGACCGTCAAGGATTGTTTTTCCTTCTCCTATTTAGTGATTTCTTACATGTCCAAAAGTAGTTCATCTATCCATTCTCCTACCGATTGGTTAGACAAACTTTCTCTAAGCTTTAAAGAGGTGCACCTCAATATCAACTAGTTCATCATTAATCTAATACCTCAGGCTATATGGAGATCGCTAGAGATGGCTTGATCTAGCAAGTTGTGAAAAACAATCCATCCTTCCCAACATTGGTGCCGCTATTACATACCATGCCTAGCAACCCTATGAGCAGTTCAGCACTGCTCTTTAACAGTCATGCCCCATAATATTCCATGACTGAGCCTCCACTTTGCACTGCAAA
Source organism: Alligator mississippiensis (assembly GCF_030867095.1). Taxonomy (NCBI): domain Eukaryota; kingdom Metazoa; phylum Chordata; order Crocodylia; family Alligatoridae; genus Alligator; species Alligator mississippiensis. Next base: position 74,228,369 of record NC_081830.1, read on the forward strand.
TGGTCTAACGTCTGACCTCCAGAGGTTGCCCACAGCATTCTAGTTAAATTAGTCTCTTTCAGTCTGAAAGAGCTAAATCATTCGTGCCTCCATTCGAACTGATCCACACTAGCTGAGGATCTGCCTTCTATGTTTAAGGATCCTCAGCCCTTGTAAATTGGCAACGAAACCATGACAGTGGGAGAGATCCATCTATGCCTTTCCATCGTCATGTCTAACACCATGACCTCTTCAGGTAACAGCAATGCCAGCCCAAGCAAATTTTAGATTTAGACAAATCCTTTGGTGATGCAATACAAACATTGGCCCTTGTGATATAAGCCTGGTAAGACAAAAATCAGACCCTAGAGAGTATGCTTCTGAGCACAATTACCTACAAAAGCAGTGAATCACTTACACACGTAGTGCTGTCATTTTTAAATTAAAGCAGGCTTCCTTATGATTTAATGATTATTTCCATTGGAAATAAGATGAAATAACTGAGGGAATAGTCTAAATTAGGTAGCATGGAAATTTAGACATTTCCCTCCATAAAATTCTTTACTGCTGCTTTGCAATAAACAACCTTGAAAGTAACCTTGAAAGGAAACCCAGTAGGAAAGGTTAATTGCTACTAAAAGACCAGAGTGGACACCTGTGTTTGCACGTTCTGCACCACTTTGCGGGCCAGCAGGAAAGAGTGCACGTGGCTGCGTGCTGGGGAGGTGGCTGATGAGGAAAGGAGAGGACCCAAGTGCCAAAGCTAATGCCACAGCCCTCAGGACTTCAGGCCCTAGGGTCACTTTAAAGAGCTCCTGTGTGGAGCAGGGAGGAAGGGCTGACTTCCTTCCACTTGGACAAATGCTTAACAGTTCAGCATGCTTTTCCTTTCCAAGAGCAATATATTTGTGAGATGTAGCGTGTGAGGAAGACTGGGGAGCTCATACAGCCAGAGTTGCTTATATCATCAGCTGAAGTAGCTGATAAATCAGATACATGGGGTATCTGGGGCGCATAAAGTAAAATAAGGGGGTGACCAAAAGTGCAATGCAAGGACACTAAGCTTTGAATGGCTTGAATGCCACCTGAATACATGCAGGTAATAAAGAGCCTACTGGCATATTCAGTGTATTAACACTCAAGATGGTTAAACCAAAAATCTGGGTACAGACTGAAACAACTGACATCTGAATCCAGATCTAAAGCTCATCTCTAAATAATGCAGACTTATATAAATATCTTTTCAATAATCACTGCAGTATTGCTTGTTTTCTTTCTCTTTTTCTCAGTCCGCATAACTCCTTTTTTTCTATCCACTTTCGTCCCAGGACTGCATACATACATACCTCCACATTTTCTGCACATAATTCCGATAATCTGTAATTGGAGGCATGCATGTGGTCACCAATGACTTAATCAGAACTTGGACTGTTGGTTATTAGGGGTGAAGGATGTTTACCTAAGCTGGTAGCCAAAACATTTGGAGAGCCTACTTCAGAGGTGTTTCTAAATCCATAATCTCCAAAGGTAAGGAGAAAATAAAGTCAGAGATAAACCTGGAAGCAGCCCCTCCCAGCTGAGCAGATAGAGTTTGGCTCATGCTAACACTTTCTTTAGGAACTTCACAATTATAACTACCACCATCCCTTGCCAAGTTGGGCAGCTATCAACAGGCTGCTAGAAAAGAAGAAACCAGTTACACATCACAATTTTGGAGCTCTGCTTCTACTTTTGAACAATATGTATGATCGTCTTTAGCATGGACTCACTTTATAAAGGCCTTCTTGGCACATTTTTGGATCATTCATCTCCTTGAGGAAAACCAGGAAGGACTTGAGGAAAGTCCCATGTGACATGGAAGGATATTTTTAGATGTCACTATTAGGATATGGACTCTAAAGAGACCCAGAGTCCTTCCAACATTTCTGTTCTGTTCAGGTGATATCTACAGCAATTATTTGCAAGAGTATCTGAAATGAGACAGGCATTTCCTGTTGCATACAAATGGACACTTTTATCTAAATTACTGTTTGAACAGGTATTTGAGAAAGGACTGTCACAGGCAGGAACTGATTGATTACAAAACACATTAGCCGAGGTCTAGAATGGTTAGGAAAAAGTATAAAATTAGCAGATAGAAATCTGGAGGCTTCAGAAGTTATGGAAGCCCACATATGAGCCACATATGAGACACTGGATGTCTCCCACCACATGGGAGACATCCAATGGCCTCTGTGCACAAGCCAGCATGGTTTAGTGGTGGTCCCCTTTGTGGGCTCTGGAGGAAAGTCAGGAGTTGCCCCTGCACATGTGGGACTATTTTCAATGTCAAGCAAGCACTGCATTATTCTGGATGAAAGCAGTGTTAGCATGATGTCTGAAGAAGGTTTGTGCTATTGCCTTCACCACAGAAACATTCAGCAGAGCTGCAGAGAGCTAGTATTTCCATTGTGCTAGAGGGTCCAGTCAGCCATGTTGTTTTTAGCTCTGTACAAACACAATTAAAAGACTGTTCGACAACCTATATAGAACCTAAACGATAATTACCAATTAGCTGGAAATCATAAAGCTGCAATATCACCACCGATCTAACTGTATTACTGATTTGTATTTAAGAAACATAGGCGTATAATGCTGGAAGGGACTTTCTTGAGTTACCCAATTCAATGCCTTGCTACTACAGAGCCCACATCACATAACCTCTTTCAGAAAGCATTTGGTGAATAAAGCTGTGTTCTAAGAAGCAGTTACAGAGCTTGTAAGGTGTTTATTTTCCTTTGTTTTAAGCAAGGTAACAGCTGATTTCTAACATACCATTGTGAATGGAACAGTATTCTAGATCAGTGGTTTTCAACCTGTAGCCTGTCAACCCCTGGGAGTCTACAGATTATGTCTGCGGCAGGCGCAGGCAATTATTTTGGGTAGAGGACTGCTTACCAAGTTTTGGCAAACTGTCGAGGGCCATATGCATAGCCCCGCCCCTTGGCAGGTGCCCCGCCCCCTGGTTGCCATCTTGGGACTGGAAGTCCCACCCCAACCTCTGACCTTTGCCACCAGAAGTCCCTCCCCTTGCCCCTGGAAGTACACCTTTGGGGAAGAGGGTTTGCTATCTTAGGGGGGAAAAAATTACGTACTAAAAATCAAACACCCATAATAATGTATTTTAATTGAATTTTTAACAATATTTTTGTCCTGATTTATGTGCGTTTGTGCTGTACATGCAGAAGTGATTGCATATGGGGGTTTGTGGGGATGTCGGGATGTGTGTGCGTGGGTATGGGAGCCATATACTTCAGAGTGGCAGGCGAGCGGGCAGTAAAGTGGGGAAAGCAGTGGTGGGGACTGGAAGCGAGCAGGAGTGTAGGGCCTGCACCAGTGTCCCGGGGTCAGCACTGGCAGGGCTCTGACTGGGGCGGTAGGAGCACGGGGTGTAGGCAATGGAGAGCAGGCACAGGCAGCCCCGTGTGGGCTCCAAGCGACTGCAGTATGGGGTGCCAGCCACGGGAAGAAGGAGTGGCAGCTTTCCCCCGCGCTGAGCCCCAGTTTGTTCCCCACCACCACTGCTGGCCTGGGCCCTGCACCAGTTCCAGGCTCGCCCATTGGGGCTTAGTCACAGCAGCAGCAGCTGGGCAGAAGCTGCTGCTTGGTGCATAGAGAAGCAGCCCCCCTCACTCACTGCCACCACTGCGGCTGCCTGCCCAGAATCCACACCGCACTAGGCTGCAGTGCGGCTGCTTCACCACCACCTCTGTGCTGCCCTGTGGCTGCTCCACATGGCCACTGCTGCCATGCTGGGCAGCACAGAGGTGGTGGTGAAGCAGCTGCACCACAGCCTAGCACAGCGTGGGCTCTGGGCGGGCAGCCGCAGCAAACACTGCCCAGCAGCAGCAAATGGGTGGGCCGCTTTCCTCCGCACTGAACAGCAGTTTCTGCAGAAAGAGCTGGTGCTCAGCATAGGGGAAAGCAGCAGCTCCCCCTCCCTATGGCTGGCGCCCTGTGCCATACCTGCTCAGAGTCCATGCAGGGCTGCCTGTGCCTGCTCTCCATGGTCACTGCTGCCCCGCGGGGTGGCAGTGATGCAGCGGTGAGGCAGAACAGCCCTACACAGGCTGCAAGCAGCTTCAGCAGAAAGTGCCAGCCATGGTGGGGTGCTTTTCCCCTGCACTGAACACCAGCTCATTTCCTCCTGATGCTGCTCAGTCCAGGTGGGCAAGCGCAGGGCGCATGGGGTCGGGGCTGTGCGCTGATCCCTGCCTGTACCGCGGGGCTTGGACGGGGCAGATAAATATTAATTTTCTAAATTTCTTAGGGGCCCCATGGGCTGGATGGAATGGCCTGGCGAGCCAGATGCGGCCTGCGGGCCGTATTTTGCCCACCCCTGGTCTAAGGGGTCTGTGAAGGATGGCTACGATCAATCAAAGGTATGTGTATACCCACACTTACAATTCAAAGGGTCCGCATCTCCATTAGAAATTTTTAGAGGTCTGCAAATGAAAAAAGGTTGAAAATCACTGTTCTAGTTCACCTGGTTTGGGCTGCTTCATTCAGCATTCATATGAATTAGGAGTCACTGGAGGATTGAGACCCACAAGTAGAGGTTGATGACACTCTACAGAAGTGCTAGACCACATTCTGATCTCATGTATGTTGCTGTAAATAAGCAGTAAATTCACTGAAGTCAATGCTTAGCTTTTGTGTTTAAAAGGTCAACATCTACTTTACAATCACATCAATGATTTCCTTCTAGGATTAGCATTCCAGCATTAACATCTACAGTTGTTCTGCTTGAAACAACCCAAAACAGTATAAAGAAAAAAAAATAAAAGTCTTTATTTTGTCGGAGTTGGGGGACAGGGAGTTGCACTGGAGAACATTTTTTGTGCAGACAGTCTCAAGGTTTCATTGATATTTCCTCTGATGTTTGTGCTGGTCTATCACACAGCAGTGAGAACATTTTTTTTTTTAAATAGAAAACCTGGCCCCCAAATTTTATCATCAGGGCTGAGGTCAGGGATGGTTTAAACCAGTATTGGATCATTATTTAAACCGAATTAGTGAAAGGAAAAACTATTTCCAGAAATAATTAGCCTTCTAATAGCCTGCCAGAATTAGTCTTCTATCAGTATTTTACACATGTGTAGTGTCTAAACGTGATACAAGTATGAAAAACTCAACAGGAATTCTAAATACTTTTACGAGCCTCATTCTGCTTTCCTGATACCCAGTGGTGCTTATGTGAACAATATGAGGGAATTCTATTTGCATAAGGGTAACTCAGGAAAAGGTACCAGAATCAACCCTCAGCTTCTATTACACTGTGTTTGCTGTAAATCAAGGCACATGTGAGCTCACAGGCCCAGAGCTCTGATCTCAGTTACGCTGGTATAAATCTGGCATAATTACTTCAGACTTACGCCAATGTATAAATGAGATCACTGCAAGCTCTAGTCCAAAGAATTTCATCAGACTTGTACTAATGTATCAAAATGAGAAAAAAAATTGAGCCCCAGATTGTAGTGTTCCTCTTATACTTATCTACATATTATGAAGAGTGCACATAGCAGTCTTACAGATGATTTGATGAAGTCCCCCTTCCCTTTGTTGCTACACAACAGAAAGCCATTCTTGCAGCAAAGAACTCAACATAAAGAAAATAATTATGCATGTCCAGCAGAAGAGGGAGTTCTAGCAATAGATTGCTGATACAAAGGAATGTGTACAAGGCAATACAAGACCTGTCTGAGCTAACTGTGAATTTGGATTGAGTTCATACTTGAAGAGTGTAGAAAAAAAACAACCTTCTAGTCTACTCCTCTATGCCTCTGTTAGACATTTTCAAATGTGCTTTGTCCTGAAGTGGATAAACTAAGGAGCAGGGGGAGGGGGGAATTGACTTTTAATTCCTTGAGCATCGATGTAAATTTAGTTTTTTGGATACTTTCAGTCTGAGTTTCAAAGCAAAACAAGTTTAATTAAAATATAACCTGAACAGTTCAAATGGGTTTGTCAGAAACTATTCAACATATGAAAAAACCTTCATACTGAGTTTCCATCGATTCACCAAATTCTACCTATAGGAAAACATAAAAATGAGAGCTTAGGGCCCTGGAGAAAGCTGTTGAAGGAAGAATAGTATTAAACCTTAAACACTGGAGAAAAATGTTTTCAAAAAAGCAGGAAGCTATAGTATCCATACTCAAGAACAGTTGCAGTTTGTGAGGATAATTTCAACATCACTAAGTGGTGATACCAGACTAGTAGTTAATAAAAAGTCATAATACGCTAACTGCAGAGGGAACTATACATTGTTTCTGGAAACTGTCAATATCAGCTTGTACAATAACTAGTAGCATTTGGTGCTCTGTGTAGTGTCATTCATGTCTAATTGAGTAACGCAGTTGAAAGCATTTGATGTGCACCAGACGGTCTCTTAATTAGGGTCCGGTACTGAAAGTCTACGGGTCAAAGTCGACTTTCATTTATGTGGGTGCAACTGCCCTTGATGTTAGAGGAAGTTGCACCTGTGTCCCTGAAAAGCAGAATTTGGCCCTGTGTGTTTCTGCACAGTTTCTAGATAAATTACTGTTTTACATGCTGCAACAAAGAATTATAAATGTTTGCTGGCAAATGTTGAATTTATTTACAAGTTGAATCTAATTTCATTTATAGCTCCAGTACAATCATCTTTGGTAGAAATATTTATGTTATCTGTACTTCTGGTCTGCTAGAGTCTACTGCAATCATAAACACTGTTGAAAAATTATTTGCAGTTAGCAGGGTTTAAACTACCCATTATATCACAAGCTAGTGCCAGTAAACTTTGGTGCTGGTTGATAAAGTTTCCTCTATGGAATAAATATATGTTTGACTTTCAAAACCTGTGCTGGGCTACATAGAGCAGGGGTAAGAGAACAGGGAAATGCCAGTTGGTATGTCTTATATATTACGGGCCAGATCCTCAGCTACTTGAAATCAGTGAAGCTATAACAATTTGCACCATCTGGGACCTAGCCCACAAGTATCAAATCTTTATTTATAATGAATAATCACTTAATTTTTGAGCATGGAGAAATATTACAATTGAATGGAGTTGCTCCAGTTAATACATCACTAAACCCATTGCTACAGTAAATATACACTCACCCATTGATTATATTCATTATGAAGGTTCAGAGAAAAAAATATATCTGCTACCAAATTTTAAGCATGGGGTGTGGCCCAAATTGAAGGTAGGATGAAAAATTTGATAGTTCCCTGCTTTGGTTTGCTCTTGATTGTTATACTGGAAAATAGCATATATATTCTCACATATAGCATGCAGCTAAAGACTGTCATGCTTGCTTAAAAACTCAGAATAGTAAAGTTTATAGGAACTACTCAGATAAAACACCTATATTTCCCATATTTAGTTTCTCAGTACAGCTTAATAAATACTAGCAAGGGACAACACTCAAGCAAATATCGATTATCTGCAGTAGGAAAGAAACAGTAATGCACTTGATCAGAAATAAAATATTTTAAAAGAAAAAATATTACTTAAAACTGCAGCAGTATAATGAAGCTTTATGTCAATAGCATAAATAGTAAAACTGAACTTTTTTTTACTCATTAGTTGATTTCTACCATTTTAAACCAAGATACCTCACAAAGCAGTACTGGAAATCACATGACTCCTTTTAACAAAAAAAAGCAGAAAGAGATGACTCTTCTACCAAATCATAATCAAGACAGATAACAGAGTGAATGATAAAACAAAGGTTATAGATAGAGACTGAGCCTTGTAGAGGTAATGACTTTTAATTGGATTGAGTTTATCATATTTTTGGAAGTACAGCAGAACCAGAAGAAAGGATTAGAATTATTTCCACATTTCATTATTTGGCATAATGAGAAAACAGAGGGAGGTCCACACCCCTGATGCGTATGGTAAGCCACAGGAGATGTTTAACATGTCAGTATCTGGTAGTGTACCATTCTAAGACACAAATGCATTTGCATCATTATAATGCAGCAAAGTGTAATCACTTGAAAAAAATGCCAGGTCATGAAGTTTTGTTGGCAAGGGCATTATGAATAAAAAGAAATTTAACTCCTTGCTTCCAACAGGTACCACACTCTCCTATAATTTTTAAGGGTTTTGCAGCTAGAACCTGAACTGTTCTCACTCTAAGCACCAACCACTTAATGAAAATGATTAAGGATCAGAAATCTAATGTTAATGTTCTAGTTTTTAAAAAGGTGTTTCTGCTTGCACACACAGGTTGAATTCTCTGCTTTCACCAATGCAATCCCACTGATTCCATCTCAGAGGCACCAGTATCCTGTAAGACAGGGGTAGGCAAAATACAGCCTGCAGGCCGAATCTGGCCTGCAAGGCCATTCTATCCAGCCCACAGGGGCTTCTGGCCTGGGACCATGCAGCTGCCCTGCAACAGAACCGCAGGTAAGGGGAAGGGACGGGGGGAAAGACAGGGAAGGACCCCGGGCAGGAAGGAGCCCAAGGAAAAGTGGCCCAGGGAAAAGCTGAGCTCAGTGTGGGGGAAAGCAGCCTCTTGCCCACCCCATGGCCAGTGCCCCACACTGCAGCTGCTCATAGCCCACCCGGGGCTGCCTGTGCCTGCTCCAGACAGCCCCGCACAGGCTGCGAGCAGCTTACAGCATCGAGTGCCAGCCATGGGATGGGGGAGGGGCCACTTCCCCTACCCTGTGTTTATCTTTTCCCTGGGCTCCTTACCTGCTCCTTCCCAGTGTGGAGCAAAGCAGCCCTTCCCTGCCCCATGGCCAGCACTCCCTGCTGCAGCCACTTGCAGCCCATGCAGGGCTGTCTGGAGCAGGCACAGGCAGCCCCAGGCAGGCTGCGAGCAGCTGCAGCGCGGGGTGCTGGCCATGGAGTGGGCAAGGGGCTGCTTCCCTCCCCCCCCTGCTCAGCACCACCTTGTAACCAGGCCTAGTACCATCCTGGGCCCTGCACAGCTCCGGGCTCACCCATCAGGATTGCATGTGGCAACAGTAGCTGCGGCCCCATCGCTTGCTGCACCAGGCAGTGTTTGCCACCGCCGCCTGTGGGCTGTCCAGCACATGCTCCGGGCGGGCAGCAGCAGCCAACACTGCCCGGTACAGCACACGGGGGTGGGTCACAGCTGCTTCCACCATGCGCAACCCCAACAGTCGAGCCCGGAGCCAGCGCAGAGCCCAGGCTGGCAGCAGGGCCAGGTTACAAGCTGGTGCTGGGCATGGGGAAAAGCAGACCCTCACTCACCCAGTGGCCAGCACCCCGCGCTATAGATGCTTGCAGCCCATGTGGCTGCTCCAGACAGCCCCGCGTGGGCTGCAAGCAACTGCAGCAGGGAGTGCCGGCCATGGGGCAGGCGAGGGGCTGCTTTTCCCTTCACTCAGCACCAGCTTCTTTCCTGCCAGCAAGCAGGGGGTCAGGGCTGTGCACTGCCCCCCACCTGTACTGCGGGGCTGGGGGGCACTGGGAGTGAGTGGGTGGGGAGCCAGTGGGAGCATGGGGAACTGGGTCAGCTCCCCACTCCCTGCTGGTGCAGCCCAGCCTGGCTCCACAGACCCCTGTCACCCTGTGCCCTGCTTTGGGCCCTACCAGTGCTGGCCCTGGGACATGGGACCACTGTCCCAATGTCTTGGGACCAAAGACGTTGGGACATTGGTCCAAGATGGTGACCAGGGGGCAGGGCGCATGTCAAGGGGCGGACCTGTCAAGGGGAGGGGCTACCCATGCGGCCCTCGACAGCCTGCCAAAACTGGGTAAGCGGCCCTCCACCCGAAATAATTGCCTGCCCCTGCTGTAAGAGGAATTTGGCCTATGCCGTCTAACTCACAAAAGGCCATACAAACTGCCTTTCCAAACCCTATTGGAGTTAACATGGAAATACATATGCACTTAGGCATGCATATAACATTGCTTTTTAATGAAAGGCTTGATTCTTTAAAGGCAAGAATAAAGTGTTGTAAAAATAAGTACAAGGTATTAAAGGATGCAAGCAAGGAGAACTGGCTTCTGAATTAATAGCAGATGGGAAGCCCCAGATCAGGAGGGAGGGGTAGAAGGAAAAAGGCATGAAAGGCAGAAGACTGGAAAAAAGATAAAATGATTATAATAATTTAGATAGAGCATAGGCAGTGGAAGGGGAAGCAGAAGAACAGAAGTAAGGTGAGGGTCACCAGAGAAGGCCCCATGAATATTAAGTTTTTTGACAGCCATAGAGTTTTATTAATATTTTAAAACCAAACTTCTCATAGAAACACAAAAAACCTGATGAGGTGGAATTTCATATTCATATCCTGTTCTTTTCTGGTTCTTATACCAGGCTCATCACCATAGTCTGTGAGCACCTGCCAGTATTAGATAAAGCAACATGACTATAGAACCGCTGCGTGTAGCCCCAAGGAGAGAAGCATGTACAATGGAGGGACTTGTTTCATGGAATAGTTTTAGGGGTTTTGTTTTGTTTTTAAATCTACATGTTTTTATGTCTTTGTGTTCAAGAGGCAAAGTCAAGGAAACACTTGAGGCCAAAAACTCATAAACCCCACATCACTCTACTGAGAGCAGAATTGAGCTTTAAGCATTTCATATCTATGTCATTGCTGGATTTGCACGTGAGGTTGTAGACTATGGCATAATTAAGGTTAGGGAAAGGGAGCAAGGCCTTATTAGCCTCCTTCCCCCCTCTCAATTCTGCAGGACATGGGCACAGAAGAGGCAAATGCTGCATCTTTCAGAGTGTGAGTTTCCTGAGGCTCAGCCAAAATTCTCCAGGGGAAACTGTCTGGCACCACCCCAGCACAACAGAGATCATCATGCCAAACCACAGCCCAGCCCTTTCAGTGGCTCTTTGACCTATATCCTCCCAGTTACATAAGGCATAGAGACAATGCACTGGTACATATGCTCACACAAGCTAGCAGGTATGCCAACAAGGCAGTGTTTAAACTTGTGTAAGGGGGTACAAGAAATGCTGCATCAAAGAGAGGCCTATATGCTAGGAATTCATTGCATCCCTAGTAATTCCCAGGGTTAGTAAATACCTACTTTTCTTGCTTGTTTTGTCACCCCGGGGTTTGATCAGGTAACATGTGCTGCAAGGCAACTATCAGAAATAGCCATGTGTGCCCCACCTTTTATTTGCCCATCAGCAGGTTCTGCAGGAGGATGGGAGATCCTGCCAGAAGTTACCTTTAAAACTCTCATGGGCATGTAGCATCTGCAGTCTCCTTCACCTATTTCTGTATGACTGGGAAGATGCGCTGCCAGCCCAGACATACCTGTTTTGCAACAGACCCAGGCATTTCAAGAAAGGGTGAGAAGTTCAAGGGATTTACCTAGAATAACTTTGCTGCAACACAGTGGAGACAGAAGCACTTGTATAACCAACCAGTCAGCTCATTAAACATATAATTACGCTGAGATGCTTAATTATATTTTGGTATCACTCGGATACAATGTAGTTAAGTCCTTCAAACACTGATAGAAACCATAGTAACCAATACACTAATCAGAAAAAAAGTATCAAGTAATTCATCTTAAAATGCTGTCCACTTGAAATGCACCTAGGCCTGGCAGGAATATTTTCCAGCATTCATTTTACAAGGGAGATTCAAACCCACAATTTTTCCTGCAAGCCCTAGCTACTTCTCAGCAAACTGCACCACAGCCATATCTCTACAAGGTCATAACAATAATAAACAGAACATACTTAGCTGATTGGAAGAGTCATGAATCTTAAGAAGAGCCTATCCTTCACACTCTACATGGGGATATATTCTGTGTCTTACTGCAGTACACTAAGTATATTTATAGCTGGTTTTGTTTGGATCAGTAAGATGACTGTATTTTCAAAACTAAAACCTTGGACTGCTATGTCTCACGATTTTTTAAGGTTGCGAAATAATCACATAAAACACAAGTATGCTTGTTTTTTAATGTGTTCTAATATCAATATTGGGTGAGGCTTTCAAAGGCACATGCAATATTTAACTAATTTCTATTCATTTCCAGTGGGAATCAGGGATCTAGCTGTCAGTTCGTGACTCAAGAGCAACCCAGGTATATTTCTCAGAATGAAGAATTTCTTTCCAGTACTTGAGGGTTTTGAATGAGTTTATCTGCATTATATACACTCAATCCACTTTTCATTCCAGACACTGTTCATGACACTGAACACTTGTACTAGTGAGCTATTTGATCTTGATAAAAAATAAAAAAGATAAGTTCTACTGGGCGCAGCAAGACAATTTGAACAACATGTTATTGTTATAAAAAATACTGTAATTGATAAAATATATTTTGGGTATCCCTAGAGATCATCTAAAAAAAACAGGACTGCCCTAGTGCAACTAGGACACATTAGATAAAACACTGGCCCACTGAAGATATTGACTTCCTTTGAAGTCAATGGAAATTTTGCCAGTGATCTCCGTGGACTAGAATTCCAGCCATAAGTTGTATGTTGGATTTAGAGGACTAAGGTACCTACCTTTACACATGAAGTAACACATGAAAATGCACAATTATATTTTTTAAACGATCTAAGCATTTTTTTAATTAATTTTACAGTGGCATTTGTAGCATGAAAGAGAACATGGCCAATTGCAAAAATTAATGGCAAATATCTTCCCTGGTTCTTGGGCAGGAAAGATAAAGGAACTAAGGTTATCACACACTTTCCTGTCATACAGTATGAGGAAATGTGGGATATCTGCTGCAGTGCATCATGGGACATGTGGGCTAAGTACAGTCAAAAAGCCTGAGGCTGAATTGATTTAATCTTCACAGGTTAGTCTAAATTGCATAGATTGAACCAATAAACATGTGAACATTCACTTTTGATTCTGGAAATGCAGCCACATGCCTGCAGTGGCTCAGGCCAGAAGCCAGGGAGCGTGAGAACATGTCTCCTTGCTCAGCTGGAGCAGACAGCTTGGGCCAAGGCTAGCTCACCAATACCATGAGGGAGTTTGCGGGGGAGGTACAAAGCATCCTGGGATGCTGGGAGACTGCGAGTTAAGTTGAATCTGGAGGAGATCTGAGACAGAAGTTAAATAAACTGATTTAACCTAAATCAGTTAAGTCTGATACTACATCCATCCAGATTTATCTTAAACCAGTTTTAGTCATTTTGAAAGTGGCTTATGTGCACTGAATTTCTGTTGCATTACAGATTTGAAATGGTTTCTGATCACTTATACTAGTTTATGTGTAACTTCTGTCCCTAGCCGTGGAGAAGGGGGCTCAGGCCTTCTCAAACACAACTTTTGTAGGTCAGCAGTGGCTCAATGGTGAAAAAATCCCAAAATTCTTCTGACAACTTCATTCCAGGAGAGAGACAGCACTATTTTTACACTGGATTGACAGCAATATGGATGCAACCTGCCTTGATATTCTTTACTTGCTACCCACTAATGATAGCTCCTATCAACAAATGACTACAAGTCTCACTATAACAGGAATAGCACCAAAGACCCGATGGACAATTCTGTTATGCATTCTTTAAAAAGTACATGAGGCTTCCTAACTCACAGTAAATTAGTGATAGCTCTGCATGGACAGGGCTGCCCAAATGCATTGGAATGAAAGAAGGAACATACACTCCTATTCTTCGCCCCCCTTCAGTCATTCACAAATAGGAAGAGGTCCTTGTTTTCATGCTGCACAGCTTTGTAAACCACTGTGAGAGAATCACTAATGTGTGCAGGGTAGTTAATGCATGATGAAAGAATTTTCAGCCACTCCAATTTGCTCTCTGGCAAAGATAGGAAGATTTGTTACACCTAGTCATAGAATAGAGAACATCCCCCCACTGATACCACTGATCCTGCCTACTTGCTATGGACATGCCTCATGGACATCATCACACTAGAGGACAGGCTGGTAATTCAGGCCAACCTGGACAGTCTTGCAAGGTGGAAGAATCAAAACCTGATGACATTCAACACGGAGAAATGCAAGGTGCTCTACCTTGGGAGGAGAAACCCACACCATACTTATAGGCTCGGCAGTGCTACACTCAATAGTACCACGACCGAAAGAGACTTGGGGGTCATAATTGACCACAAGATGAACATGAGCCACCAATGCAATGCCGCAGCTAGCAAAGCGAATAAAAATCTGGGTTGCATTTACAAATGCTTCTCAAGCAAGACCCAAGAAGTCATCTTCCTACTTTACTTGGCCTTATGTGAGGCCACAGCTGGAGTACTGTATCCAGTTCTTGGCTCCACACTTCAGAAAGGATGTGGAGAAGCTTGAGAAAGTCCAGAGGGGATCCACATGGATGATTAGAGGTCAAGAGAACAGCCTGGGAGGCATGGGACTCTTCAGCCTGGAGCAGCAAAGGCTCAGGAGTGACTTGGTAGCAGCCCATAAGTATATAAGGGGTGTGGATCAGGATCTGGGAAAATGTCTGTTCACCAGAGCACCCCATGGGAAGACAAGGTCTAACAGTCAGAAACTGCTGGTAGATCATTTTAGACTGGACATAAGGAAAAACTTCTTTACTGTCTAAGTCTCCAGAGTCTGGAAGAGACTCCCCCGAAGTGGTGCAAGTACCTGCTCTGGATATCGTTAAGAAATGCTTGGATGCTTATCTTGCTGGGGTGATCTGACCCCAGCTGACTTCCTGCCCCTTGGACAGGGGGCTGGACCCGATGATCTCACGAGGTCCCTTCCAGCCCTAATGTCTATGAAATCTATGAAAGGGAATTATTTAACCCTTTGAGTCCCTCACCCTTTCTTTCCCACCTACCCTCTTCCCTTTTTTTCCGTTTTGTCACTTCAAAGAACTTCAAGAACTGGTAAAAAGGTAAAATGTGCAGAGAAATTGGCCCTGGCCCCTGCCCTTACTGGAGCAGAAACAAATCACCTTGGTGTTTATCCATTTTAATCAAACAAATATTAAATGCAACGTTCCAAAAGACTTTGGCCAGAACCCAGGGCTCTCTCCATCCAGGGCAATGTCCTCTCACTGAGCCAGACTTCTCCTGGCTTGTTCCCTTTCTCCTGGCCCCAGATACCTTCACTTTCTGGCTGCCCAGTGAACCAGCTTCCTGAGAAGAGTGTTCATAGAAATGCTTAGTCCATAGTATGGTAGTTAAAACACTTCGCTGGAAAGTGAGATACGTAGGTTCAAGCACCCTCTGTGTGAAGATGGGAATCTTGAGCCCCAGTCTCTTATTCCCTAGGAAAATGCTCTACCCACTAGGATATTGAGCCCATGCCACTACATTTTCACTGTACTGTTGCCTGACTTACACAGGTTAAAACTAGCCTGACTGGGCCCCCACCTAGTTACAGGCATGCCCACTAGATCCTAATCTCTCTTCTTTGAATGCAAGCATGCCAAGCTGTTCTGAGTCATCATCAGAAAAATTCCTCTTCTACTTTACTCAGCATATTGGAAGTACATTCTCTATTAAATGAGATAATCAATAGGTTCCTATCTCTTCATTTGAAGTACCATAGTCCCTAGCACCAGATACTGACTTCCTTCTCAGAAAACCTTCAGATATAGCATACAATGAGAACGCTTCTGTTACAGAATATAGAAAACAATAAAAGTCATCAAAAACAGTTGGGCACAAAAGCTGGTTAAGAAAATACTTCCAAATGTATAGGGAATAAAAAGATAAAACAGTCTTCAGTTCTCTCTCAGCTTGTCTGAAAGGCAGTACAGTCTAGTGGATTAATTTTTTTTCTAGGAGGCATGAGTGATCTCATTGCCATCTCAGCTCTGTCACTGTCTCAGTGTCACCAGATAAATCAAGTTACAAGTTTTCACTCTTTCTAGTTTCCCATTTTTTAACATGGACATAATAATACCTAATTTGCTTCATGCAAATACTGTTCCAAATACGTAGTCAGCTACTCTCTTGTGCTTTGAAGATACACAGCATATGGTATGGAAGTGCCAACATCAATATGCTAGTTGTACTTCATTCCAAATAGAATAACTAAATTGAGTAAAGTCCTAGAGCTTGGTTCTGATCATAAATATACCACTATAAATAAGGAACAACTATACTCACACTCACCCCAATGTGAAACAGGAATCAGGGCCCAACACTAACATCCATTTGGATTCCTGCCAAATCCTAAGACATTTTATAAACATTAATTGATAAATAGTCACTGTCAAGAAAGATAACTGTTAATGTAATTTATACCATTTTTGGTCCACAACATATATCACTTTCTACTATTCTGTAGCTTTTGGAAACATCAAAAAATTCTAGTAATCTGCTAACAGTGAGTGATAAATCAGTGTTTTGAAGGCTTAAGCTTCATCTCAATAACTTGGAAGGTCCTTTAAAAAAAAACAACTTTTTACAGACTGGGTAATCTTCATGAATTTAATGTTAGTCATGGGCAACATGACATGTGACAGATTAAGTAAATATGAAAAATGTTTGCGGGCCTCATGTGATCAGATGCCATTCTGCAACAGATTTGGCCCAGGCTGTTTTCTATGCCAAAAGATCCCAAAGTGCTCCAGAAGTACCCCATTACTATACACCATAATTCCACTTATATTAATGTACTGCTACAAGCTAATCTTGTTATTATATCTAACTATATGTTTATACATAATAGCATATATATGGATTTAAATAAATAGTGACAAGTGTACATAGATTATTTCTATACGCATATACACAAACACACACACTTCCTAGAGTGAACAAGCAGAAAGACAGATCGATGGTTAGTGGCTCTCAACCATTTTTAAACTTGAGACACACCTTGTTAAACTCAAGGTACCATGGAAAATACCAGCTTTTAGCTTTCACTTGCTTCTTAAGAACAGAAAAATAATAGAGATTTTTTTCTGTTGTAAAGATCTATTCTAAAGACCATAATGTTTTTGACACTATGGATTCCTATTTGAAATCCCTGGGTTTATTTTATGAATTATGCAGGTGTTTGCACATATGAGAGTACTAATATTGCATGGTAACCCACAGTACTCTTAGAACAATCTCATAGCAACCTACTGTGATGCAGCGCCCTGTTTGAGAATCACAGCTATAGATATAATTCACAGAAGGGATGCAACAGTCTTTCAAGAAAAAGGTTGTGCGGGGGGGAGGAGGGAGGATAAAGATCATGTCTACATCACTTTAATACTACCAAGCAAAAGGCTGTAAAAATGTGTAATATGAGGGAAACCAACATATATGTCCCTAAATTTCTTCCAAGAAACAAAAACTATTTTTGCTGAAATAAAAAAGAAATCAGCCTGAGAGTAATTTCTTTATATGGAAATGTTCAACTTCAATGGTCACATTTTGGCAAGATTAGGAGTAACTGAAAATGGTATCCAATCACTGAAAATGTCCATAAACCTTAGCTATACCTGTCACTACCTGTGATGCCTATGGTGTATGTATAGTCTTTTTCCAATAACAAGAGTAGAATTACTGATAAATACAGCCAGTTTACATTGTATTTTGCAACTGAAGCTTTCAAGGGGAGATATCCCAAGTCTAAAAATTTGAAATAGTTAGTTGCATTTAAACTTGGTTCATACTAGAAGAAGCTAAGGTAAAATAATAACATTGTATTCCTACCATTTTAAACACATAAACCATTTAAAGCAAACATAACCTTTACCTAGTTAACCTGCTGAAGGCTCCTTTCAGCCCTAATTAAGCAATGTACTTAGGCATATGCATTGCTTTAATCATGTGAGTAGGCAAGACAGTAAGTGCTGCTGTGTGTTAGGTTCCTGACTTGCGGGAAGGGAAGCATGGCTGTTGAATGCTAAAGCAAGGATATTTGCCATGACTTGCTCAAGGTCACAGGACAAGCCAGTGGCAAAGCTTAAAAATGAATCAGGACTCCAAACCGCCTCCTCTAAATCATCAAGCCACTCTCCAGACACTCAATAACATGTTAATGTATCCTCTTCAATTCATAGGAACATGCATTGTAGACTCAAGTAAAAGCTGGTAGGGACAGCTGTCAGCAGGAAAAGCTGTGAGACATTTACATTCAGCAAACCAACCAAACTTTCAAATG
This sequence comes from Alligator mississippiensis, assembly GCF_030867095.1. Lineage (NCBI taxonomy): Eukaryota > Metazoa > Chordata > Crocodylia > Alligatoridae > Alligator > Alligator mississippiensis. The sequence continues at coordinate 74,246,385 of NC_081830.1, forward strand.
CCTAAAAATGAAGAATAAAAAGATATGGAATTTGTGCAAAATGCAAAATTCAGATGTGAAAAAAAATCTCTCCTCCCCGCTCCCCAAAAAGAAAACCTGTCCCTACACTGATTAAAGGCTGCATCTACACAAGATGCTGACTGCACAGTCATTACTGCACAGTATCATCGATGAACACCTTTTTTTGTGATGTTACTGTATAGTAGCTTAATTCTACTGTGCAGTAGCATCGGGCTGCTGAGCAGTCAGCATCTCATGTAGTTGTGGCCAAAGACAAGTATTTTCCTCCAGGATAGAAAAAGGTTTATTGTCTCTTTCTTCCTTCCTTAATAGTTAGAGTTACTGCAGTTTCCTCTCTCTACCCCACCAATTGACAATCCTCAGTATCTCAACTGTGCACATCTCCTGGAGGCATACAGAGATAGCAAAATATAACATTAGCAAAGTCTGGAAAACATAGGCAGGTCTTCTAATAAAGCTTCTGTCACTTGCCACTGTCAGTAACAGGATACTAGACTAGATGAGCATTGGGTCTGACACTCTGCATTCTTATGACTTGTAGAGCTATAGGATACTTCACGTGCCTAACATCCAAGTTCATTCCTACTCACCGCTGCTGAAAAATGGTGAGTGTTCTTGCTGAAAAGTCTGTGCACCCCCAAAAATGGCCAAATCATGCCATGCTTACCCCCAGAGGGAGTTTTGCCACAGAAGAGGCTGCAGAGGCTGCAGCTTAAGGACATTGTCTAGCTATTTTAGATGAAATGGGGGTGCAGTCCAAATAAATACCACTTGTTGTTTCAAGTGCAAATCCCAGCAACTTCTTTGAACAGGAGCATTTGGTAGTTGACATGTCTACGGATGTTTTAAATCATAAGGGCATCTACTGCATTCTGGTTTTCATGTGTTTGTGTGTGAAGTTCTTTGTCATTCCAGACCCACCTGTCTGAGAACACAGAAATAGAAAACAGGAGTAACTCTCAAATTTCACCTCAATTTAATCCATCACAGAAAGCGGACTGTTTTTGCACTGTATAAAAAAACACCAGGACATTTAAACAAAGTGACACAGATCATCAGCAGATCAACTGAAAATGACAGCTCAATCAAACAAATGTATGTTGAGAATTTCCACAGGGCAGCCCTAGCTGCAGCCAAACCAAATTTGTTTAGTATACATACGTTAGCTGCTTAGAAACATTGAGTATGCTGTTAGCCAGATGATGACTTTCCCAGATAAACATCTATTTAACTGAATATCCCCATCCATGAAAGTGTTTGCAGACTTCTGATGTATTCTCCTACTTTCTTAAAATTATGACTTCACTTAAGTGGCAGGATGATACCAACCCACTCACATGGCACCTATGTAAAAATAACGAAACACTTAAAAAAATGTTATAACCACCAACAAGTAAGAAAAACTCTATAACCCTGAGGGAGTATGTCTGGCAACCAATAAATTCACTAAGCAGCATTAAAGTGAATTGCAAATGATGAGCTAGAAAAGCACCAGAGAAAACTTCACACCCTACAACATACATCAAGTACAGGAGGTATAGGGTTTATGTGGCTGTTCTTTTAGCCATAGTACGCCCATCAAAGTCGATGACAAAACTCCAGTTGACTTCAGTGGGGCAGGATCAAGCTCTTAGTATGGAAGTATACTTAAATGTTACACAAATTGCTCTATGAAAGCTTTCCTTCTTTTTCAGCAATATACCAATTATAACTGGTACTTCATACTGGAAGTGGCAGAAAGAATCCTTTTTTCTGAAGGTCATTGAGTCATTCGGTAAATACAGTCTACCGTTCCTATAGATGAATAAAATATGCATCAAGTTAGGCCAAAATTAGGCACTTTAAAAAGGAGGGGAAAGTTGATATTCACTGAGCACTCACAGTTCTCATTAAAGTCAAGGGAAATGCTAAGCACCTGTGGAAATCATACCAATTACAGGAAATCAAGTCAATGGTAAAACACCCACTTACTGTAAAGGGGATTTAGCACTAGGAATTATGGAATTAGGAGTAGAATACTTAAGAAAAAAATAAGTGATTGGTCAAGCCCATTTCATGGCACTATAGGCTGTAATTTTGTATGTTTGGGACATACATGCTTTATTTTGTTATTCTGAGTTTGTTAAATAAATGGGTTTTAAAAATTCAGGCTACTAAATGTTTTATATCTGCTCTTCAAGCTTTTGTCAAACAAGAGAATGACAGGAAAGCATGTTTTCTGAAGGACATCTGTTTAGTATTTAACATCCACAAGGAGAATATTTACAAAAAACAAATGCAGCAAATTGAAAGGCATGTGATGCTCACTTGTCCTGAGCAACTCTGTTTATATGACAATCAGAGCTGCGTGTGATTATATTGAAGAGTGAACAGAAGTCTAGGCGTTTGGGAAGGCATAGTTCTCAGATAAATGACACACCAGAGGTAGACAGAGAAATATTAGACCCCATAGCCCCATAGCTGACTTATAATAGATAATGCCTAGAAAAGTATGGTCTAGAAATATGAACAAGAATGTCCATCTCATCATGCAAACAGAATAATGCCATTCTCTTGAATCTTAACCATGACAGTAGCATCCTAGTTGACTCTGACTCTGTTGCAGATGCACACAAATAATGCAAAACATTCTATTTTCCATTCCCATTAGCACCCACCGAGGCACAAGGATAATGTCAGACCCAGCATATATATGGGGGTGAAGCATCTGGTCTTATTGTGTACCTGAGGCTTCCCAAAAGGTTCAGGGTTGCAGCCACATTGCCTATGCGGCATTCCTCTGGAGTAATACAACTCTATGCTGCTCCCTACTTAATGATCAATAAATGATCTAATCCAAAATAGGAGTTGTGGAACTATAATCTGATTTCATTTACGGTGATGTCAATTAAGAGCAATCCCAATACAACTTCAGTAGCCAGTGTGGGGGGAATTAGACCCTGAAAGGGAACACTGCAAAGAAACAAAGCAAACCCAGCATAGAACTTGGTCCCTTTCTGAGCTAGGGTGATTGAAAACAGTATTAATGATGCACATGTACCTGATGTCCTAAAATTCTATTACAACCTGGAATGCTATTTTAGTAATGCAGTGTACAGAATTGCTAACTGTCAAGGTTTTTTCTTGAATTTCACTGTATTCAGTGCTTATCTTAAATACCCAGGTTTTGGAATCTCAACGTTGCGGGGGAAAGAGATTTTCATTTAAAAAATAAAAGAAGTAAACTGCTAGCCGCTAAAGTTGCAGGAAAAAGCTGGAGAATGCAAACTCTGAAGTTTCTTACTTCAGAAGGCAAAAGGATCCTAACAGGTTGAGGGCTTTTTAATTTCATGATTTATTTGGTCATGTTCAGTATTTTGAGAAGCCTAATTCACGTTTTGAATGGTTGGGATTTGTAATACATCATCATTATCATTAGTATTCTTCTTGTTGTTGTTATGCCTATTCTTGCTTCCAGGTCACCCAGTATTGTACATGGGTTTCTAACAAATGTCAATATGATTAAAATTCCTACTTCTAAAGAAAAAAACCCCCAAAAACCCAGAGGTGGTCCTGAGTGACAACATTTGATTCTGGATCTACATCTGAGCTCTACCAAAGTTCCAAATGAGGGATAGTATTTGGATCCAGGGCTCAGGTTTGCTGAACTCTAAAAACTAGAAATCCTAATGGTAGATGCACTACAAGGTAGGGTAGAAAGGGGAAAATATGATGAAGAAATGCAGTGATCTAAACTGAGCCTTATGCAAAGTATAAGATACTGCCAGTGTTCACATGCTCTCCAAAGACATTTGTGAGATACATTGGCACCTTTTTTTGATGAAAGATTGCCTTGGAGCGCTCTCCTTCTAAAGCAGAGAACATTCAGATAGCTAATAACAAACAGCTACATTTCCACTTACAGTTGTTTCCCTGAGAAAAAAAGAGCCACTTGATGACATCATGCAGATGCCACAATATTAAAGCAGGTCTTGTTTTTGATGGTGCATAACTATTTTCCTTTCCACTGCCACCTGAGTTGAAAAGTACAAACAGAAAAAAAGACCAAGGACCCATGTCAATAGGGAATTTAAACAAGGACAAGCAATTGTGCAAATTCACATCCCTCCTTCAAAAAGGATAGAAAACTACAATCCCAAAGAGACCAACAAAAACATTACAATATATAAAAAAAGAAATCCAGAACAAAGTGATCGTAGCTCTTTTAAGTATTCTTTATCATTTGCTTCTAGGCTCCATGGATATATTCAAAGTGTATGTCATGAAGTTGTTAATGCATAAATCCTTCAAATCAGCTTGAAAGATCATTGTGTGAATCTGTGATTCTAGTTTCTTTTTGTTTTCTCCATAGCTTTCCCACCAGCCTGCACATCCAGATGTGAGCTGTGACTTCTAACTAACTGGCCAAGTAGTCCCTTGATTCTTTCTGGAGAGGGTGAATAAAGCATTTTACGGAACAGAAGAGTTCCAGATAAGCCCAGAACCAAAATGCAAATCCCTTCCTTACAGAGATAAGCAGTTACAGTCCAACTTAATCACACAAGACCTTTTGGCCACACAGAGGCTGTCCACGCCCCTGGAGGCACCTGTGCTGCAAGCTGGCCACTCCTGATCTACACATGAAGAATTCAAAGCACAGGATGCGGTATGGTTTCTACTGCATTCCTCAGGCTCAGAGATCTGCCAATATTTTGCACATAAGCATGTGGATCTACAAAAGAGCTAGTATTGTCCCTAAGAATATACAAAACAATCACTACAAAGGAAAATCCCTCCTCCTGAACAAACACTCCAGAAAAAGAAAGTATAAAATATGAAGACTCAAGCAAAAATAACAAACCCACCAGTAAACATCCCAAATAATGGAATGAGGAAGTTTTCACTGGTAGATTAAATATCTTAAATCGCTTTCAAATTCCATCACAGTAACAAACAATATTCCATATGGGCATCAAGGATAATGGTTGACAGATGCCAATATAATACATACGAAGCAATCCCAGGGTCCAGACAAAGTAAAAAGTAGTTCAGAACCTCTAATCAGAAGAACATTTATACCTCTTTCCAAAATTTACAGGGTGGAGTGTTTAAAAGTGGTAGACTTCTTTCTGAGATGTCAATGGGAGTTAAATGGAAGAAAAACGGGCTAACAGTGAATGCTTTTGAAAATGCCATGCCCATCAAAGCTAACATGTTAGGGAGAAGGCAGAATACCAGCAACCACAAATTCTAGTGCTATGTTTCCCAATGGAGTTGGGGGTCTCTAACACATAGCACTCAGAACAGATTCTCAACTCAGCAGGGAAGACAATGAAAATAGTCATACATGAGAGGCTTAAAGTGAAGTTATGCTCAGAAAAGAGTGTCTTCAAAAAAAATATTGTACTTTTTTCTCTCTCGTAAATTCTGCATATGAAATCTGTTAACTATACCAAGTTTTGCTACTCTAAACCCTCAGCCCTGCATATTCAAAACTGAGCTCTGAAAAATCATGCTGTGTTCTCTTCTTTTTCTTACATCAGCACCTAAAATGAAAGGCTCTGCATCCAAAATTGAGTCAGCAATTTTGTTGATGATGCCTAAGGCAATCTTACAGTTATACTGGTTTTGCAGTGCTACCGGCTGCCTATAGATGTGCTCGTTCGCATTCTAATTAGAATGCTCCAGTGCCGCCTCACTGTCACGTGTATTAAGCTCCCCCCACAATGTTTCAAAATGGTCATGGGTGCTTTAACTCAACCTCATTGAATGGGCTTTAGTTAAAGCACCCCAGTGACCATTTTGAAACTCAGGAGGGTGCTTAATACACATGACAGTGAGCCGTTTTAATTAGAGCAGCTGTCTGGGAACTGCCCTAATTAAGTGCCCCCCTCTGCCACCTCCGAGCACACGTATAGGCAGATGCAGAGGTAAAAAATCTAGTGTGCACCCAAAATAGTATTAAGAGTAGATAAGGAAATAAATGATGAAAGCTTCAGTCAAAGTAATGCTATGGTGTTCGTGAAAGAAACATTTTTCTTCTTTCTATTGTTTTTGGATTTCCCCTGAAATATTTTTCATGTGCTCATTCTTAGGTATTTCAAAACCAACACACTGCACCAAATTAATTTCTGATGTAATCCCTCTGACCTCTTGGGAAAGAGGGACCTGTAAATTCAGACCCATAAACATAACCCTAAAGAATTCATGGGCTACCACAGCAACTGAACAAAGTACTTACCTGTCTTGATGGTACACTCCCTTAGAGCAGGTGTAACAAACACCAAGCTGGTTCTAGTCTGCCTGGTCCTCCTCCCATTTACATCAGTTTCATGCTGACTTTAGTAGAGTTACTCCTGAGTTACACCATGGGAAAAGGAGAATCAGACAAAGCAGAAACATAAGAATATAAAAATACAGAATAGGAATAGACCTCCTAGGTGGTTGTATCCATCTCCCTGGCCTTTGTAGGCAACAGAAAACCCCTTTCAAGCTCTTCTAAAAGCTAACTGGGCTTTTGTCCCCACTGCTCCTATGAAAAGGTTGTTCCAAAGCCTCACTCCTCTCATGGTTAAAAACTTTATTCTAACTTCCAGGATAAATTTATTCATGGTCATTTGTATGCCAACACTGTCTCAAAGCTTAAATAGGTATTTCCCCTCCCTGGTGATTAACCCTAGATGTATTTTTAGAAGGCAACCATATCCCCTGTCAGCTTTCATTTTGCCAGGCTAAGCCAAGATTTTTAGTCTTCTCTCATATTCAGTTAAATTAGCAATGATACAACCCTAGTGCAGAGCAGCCTTCAAAAAATGAGGCAGCATCCCAGCCACTATAACAAAAACAGCACTGGAAGATCTGTGAATTGAAGGTATCCATTTGATTCAAAACATAGTAAAGAAATAAGATGGAAGCAGGGAGTAGAAAGAAATTGCAAAAGCAGCATCTCTCTCTGTGAGTGATGGAACTAATGTTACTTCCTCACTATAAACTGAAGAAAAAATCATATCCAGGACAACTTCCTCTTAGGAAGCAATCATAGGAAACCAACAGTGCCGAAGACAGATCTATTTCTTTAGCTCTGCCATATGCCATTTTTGAGGAAGGAATTGGTCAGGGGATTCGCAACTTCAAATCCAATTCCCTTCCAAAGAAAACAGTCTGCAATGTTCATATTATCTACTACCTTTACAGGATCCAAAATTGTGCAAGGCACTTTACAATGTTTTACAGAAGAAGCAAGCAAAAGTAAGTAAAATCCTGACCCTATTCATGTAAATGGTAAAGCTCTGATTGGCTCAGTGAGGCCACAGTCACCACCCCAGTGTAGACTAACTCAGCCTTACAAATTCCAGATGTGACATAAGTGAGGGTGATCCTCCCTGGCAAATGGATGGAGTGAGGAAGTCCGAGTTACAGCAATATGATCATGAGAGCCAATTAAATGAGTTTTGACAATTTCTGTTTCTGAAAAACACAAATGTTTCAAGGAATAAAATTAAAATTTAATCAAATTTTAAAAGGAAGGATTTCCAAGGTACTCTCTGGTCCATTCTAGAGAGAGAGACAGAGAAATAGAAGCAAACACTGTTACGTCTCAGCTCTGTGTTCTCGGGCAACCCTGGCACAGGATGCAGTCTGTCTGACTCACAAGGACTCCCCCCCCCCACATAAACAAAACTGATTAAGATGCAGTGACAGACACTCCTAAGACCCTCCAGATCAGGGTGACAAGAGTGAAACAACTGCCCTAGGTCTCATTTGCATCTGCGATGGAACCAGATGACCATTCTTTTACATGAGAGATGGATAACAGAAAGCCTGAAGCAGAGACTGCAGTGAATTCTGGGACCAGAGAAGCAGGGGAGCACTGCATGATGGGGAATCTGTGCTCCAAATGTTAATCAACCCATGTTCACACACACCCAGCTCAGCATTTATCAGACCAGTTCTAATCTGGATTTACTAAGGACTTTTCCCCCCCAGACACACACACACACCTCTAACTTTAATAGGCATCTCGGGCCGTACATTCCCCGGTCCCACTATGGGAGGCCTATTTAAACTTGATTGACTAAAACTAGGTTGCCGGGTTAGGGAATGCTGAGGCAAGAGACCGAGTCAGAGGGGGTATGGGCAACATTTGAACAATGGTTAAGGGTTCATCACAGCGTCCAGCCCGTTGGAGCCCTAATCACAGGTGTTGTCATACTTTTCCCGAGACGACTGGTGGGAGTCCTCTCCACAAAAGGTTATGAGCACCTCAATAATTATCTTAAGTCTGTTTAAAGACTATAGTAAGATCTGGAAAAGTCATGCTAAGCTGAGGCTTGTGCACAACAAGTAAAAATCCAAAATCCTGATGCTGCAAGCTATCTATTGTTTCTGAAGAAACCATGAGCTATCCCATCAGTATATCTGCTATCCATAGGAATTTCAAGCTGGCTCCCAAGTATCTGGTAACTCCCTAACCTTATGTGTTTCCTGATTATCAATCAGTTTCTTGAGATGTTCCAAACCAGATAACCCCTTGTCAATAGAAAATACAATGATTTACACAATTGAGGATGCTTCAAAGCAGCTGAACTGAGGGTATAAAAATCTGTAAAAGTGTGGGTGTTTCAGAAGGAAGAAAGAGAAAAAGAAAGAGAGAAAAGAAGAAAACTCCTGTGCTGACACCATCCCCTGTCGTTCTTGGGATGCTGGAAGAACAGATCATCTCCCTTCAAGGACTGTGTTAGAAATTTTACCTGTCAGCTTTGAGACTTGAGTACCTTGGACTGGTGAGATCCCAGCTCTCTCTCTCTCTCTCTCTCTCTTAAATTTCTGAACCTGAACTGTATTAGTTAAGCTTGAGCTAAGTTTCCCCAAATACTTAGTGAAACCAGGGTAGTACTGTAATTGTTTGTGTTTGTTTTTCTTTTGCAATAAATAACTTTTATAGTAAAACTGGTAGTAATTGGGTATTTTTCCTTCTCTGCTTCTCTTTCCTTCTGTGCTCTGCAGCAATGCTTCTTTTACCTAAGCTAAAGATCCCTGTGAAGCCCAAAAATACTGTGGGGTCTGCTCATCAAGAGACCAAAGATTGGGATGTGCTGAGTTTGAAACACATAAGGGGATCAGCTTGTACAGTCTGACTGACCCAGTTTAACTCAGACGTGCCCTTATGAACTGAATGCTGGCCCATGAGGGTGTCAGCTGGACACCCAGATGGATTCAGAGGGATTCTGTTCACCCGTGTGCTTGTGTCTGACTGAAGTTTATTGTTGCTCTGATGAACTGATTCTTGGCATATGAGGGTGTCAGCCTGTCCATGCTGATCAGCCCGGCCAGGTCAGGCGTGTCACATTAATTTGTGTGTGCTTGTGTGTATGACTGATTTGGTGACTGGAGGAACCCAGCCCCATTGAAACTGAGTCCTGCAAAATAGCTCCATTGGGGGTGAGGGCTTGCAGAAGGGAGTACAGCTCCATATAGTAACACAAGCAGCACATTGACAGAATTACCAAGACCCTAGAAACTATCCCTAATAAATGAGCACACCCCAAAGTAATGGGCAGATCTGGTAACAACAATCAATTTGTGATTCATAAATGGACATTTGACAAAAGTCCATTTCACAAGATTTGCAGAGGTTTCATTTTCATTCCAGTTCAGACTAAAAGTAAATTATGGAACTCAGAAAGTTTTATAAGGATTACTTGGAGAAGCTAGATGTTTTCAAGTCAGCAGGTCTGGATGGGATACACTCTAGGGCACTGAAAGAATTGGGCTCAGGTAATTTCGGAGCCATTAGCTATCCTCTTTGAAAACTCATGGAGGTCAGCTGTGGTCCCAGATAACTGGGAAATGGCAAATATGGTACCCATCTTTAAGAAAGGGAAGAAGGATGGTCCAGGGAATTACAAACCAATCAGCCTGACCTCAATACCTGGAAAGATCATGGAGCAGGTTTGCAAGGAATTTATTTTGAAGTACCTAAGGGAAAACAAGTTGATCAGGAATGCTAGCATAGATTTACCAATAGCAAGTTATGCCTAACCAACTTGATTTCCTTTTATGATAAAATGACAGGTTTTGCGGATGGGGAGAGAGTAGCAGATGTGATATACCTTGACTTTAGCAAGGCTTTTCCCACCATTTCCCATGACATTCTCATTAACGAGTTAGGAAAATACAGACTAAATAAAAGTACCATAACATGGATACATAACTGATTGGATCATCATGCTCCAGTCATAAATGGCTCACTGTCTAGCTGGGAGGAGGTATCAAGTGGGGTTCCCAGGGTTCTGTCCTGGACCCTGTACTGTTTAACATCTTCATTAACAGTTTGGATGATGGAACTGAGGGCATGCCTAGCAAATTTGCAGATGACATCAAGTTGGTCAGAGTTGCAGACACTCTGAAGAGTAGGCCTAGGATCCAGAATGACCTGAATAGACTGGATAAATAATGCTCAATCAGTCAAATGAGATTTAACAAGGTCAGCTGCAAATTCCTGCACTTTGGATGGAAAAACTGCATGCACAAATCCAGACTGGGGAATGACTGGCTAGGCTGCGGTACTGCAGAGAAGGACCTGGAAGTTACAATGGACCCTTAGTTGAATATGAGCCAACATATTTTGCAAAAAAAAGCCAAAAGCACATTGGGTTGTATTAACGGGGGTGCCACTTGCAAATCATGGGAAGTGATTTTTCTGCTCTGCTCAGCACTGTTGAGGCTTTCCCTGGAGTACTATGTCCAGGTATGGGCCCCATACTTCAAGAAAGATATGAACAGTTTGGAAGGAGTCCAGTGGAGGCCAACAAGAATTTTTAGGAGAGTGGAAGGGAAGGCATTATGAAGAAAAGTGGAAAGGGTTAGGGTTGGAGAAGAGAAAACTATGTGGGGATTTGATAATATAGTCTTCACATATCTGAAGGGTAATTATAGAGAAGACAGGGATAGACTTTTCTCTGTAGCTATATGGGACAAAACTAAGAGCAATGGCTTTAAGCTTCAGCAGGGGAAATTTAGGTTAGAGATTAGAAGGAACTTTCTGACTCTGAGGGTTGTCAAGCTTTGGAACAGGCTACCTAGAGAAGCTGCAAAATCCACATCATCCCTCTTAAAAGCTCTCAAGGTCAGAGATTCCGCAACTTATCTGGGCAGCCTGTTGATCACGCAGTTACTCAGATCCAGGAAAGCTTCTTATTACTGTTAATTATCTCATTTTCCCTAGGTGGATCCAGGATTGCTGTGACAGGAGTGTGGCCACACCCACTTCAGCTGTGTGGCACATGCATAGTAAAGAGTTCACTGAGCATATTTCAAACAAGCAAAGGGGGTGCGACCCTAGATGCCAATGAGCTCTCATGGCTCGCTAGCATGTCAGCAGAGTTCCTGCTGGGAGCTCCACAAATGCCATGAGCTTTATGAGCTCACCAGCTGATCAGTGCAGGGTTTGCCCAGAGTCCCTGCTTTCAAGCAACTCCAGAGCACAGGAGGTAAGTGCTGCTGCTCTTCGCTCTCCTTCCTGCCCTCCCCACTTCTTAACTAAGAAGCTGAGGAAAGGAGAGGATGAGTGGCCAGCAATGATTCTCAGCCACTGCTTTCACACAGCTCCAAAGCCCAGGGGCTGCATCCTCTCATTTCCCCCACTGCTAAACTGGGGGTGGGGGGTGGAGGGTAGGGAAAAGCAAATAGCAGCAGCGCTCAGCTCCTGGGTTCCAGAGCTGCTTGAAAACAGGCTGGGCATGTATAGAGGAAACGGGGGCCCTAAACTGAAGTGGTGGGCTTTTAAAAACATCGTTTCAATTTAGGGCCAACCCCCAAGTTGTGCAGACATTTGAACCTGGACACATGTAGACAAAATGAGGGGCATGTGTGCACAACACCTTAAAGCAAGTTAAATTCTTTTGCACCCCTTTAATGGTGTTGGTGTTACATGTGTTGGCAGCACACCGTGCAGTAATTCCCGGCGCTGTACCAATTCAGCGGTGTAATGCACCTTAAATGATTTGGGGCACAGCAAACTTAAATTCCTCTAAGGTGTTTAAGTTTGCTGCCCTACAGACGCAGAGCAAAGCACCAGGATCCGTGCAGCTCAGGGGCTCTGCAGGCAGCCTGTGCAGGCAGCCTGGCAGCAGCCCGGGAAGGCAGGCTCTGCTGAAGAAAAGCAGCAAGCCTGATCTTTTTTTTTTTTTTCCCCTGGAGCCTGCCTGCCTGAGCTGCGCGAGGGCCTGGTGTATCCCTCCGTGGCTGCGGTGCCCCCTGGGACTGTCTGAGCTGGGTGCCTGTGGACGGGTGCCACCTGGGGGATGGCCGCCACTGCTGTGAAGAGAAGCACCAGCCCCTCCCACAGCCCAGGGATCACTCTGCCCGCCAGCAATTCGCCCTCCCCTCCCTGCCATGGTGCCGGAGAGGCAGGGCAATGGGATACCAGGCAGACCCTGCACCAACCAACTGGTGAGTTTGAGCTCCTGGGACATGCAGAGCTCTTGCAGGAGCTGCAGTGATATGCCAGTGATCATGCAGCACACAGCCAAAAGCGAGTGCAACCACACCGCTGCACCCCTCTGAATCTGCCCTTGTCTTTTTTTCTTCTTCCCTACGTGAATTCTTTACCTGTACAAGTTATTTGAATTGCATAATGGGTAAAGAGAGATGTTTGGAAAACATAAGTTTTACACCAATGAGGTAGGATAGTCTTGTGGTCAGTATTGTAGTGGAAACTGGAGGACCTGAACTTTCTGTATGAACTTTGGAGAGAGATTCATTCAGGTTCTCAGTCTCAGACTCCCTATACCTAAAAGGGAGATGTCAGTACTTCCCTACCTCATGAGGCTGTTGTAAGGCTTAATTCATTGACTGTAGGGCACTCAGTGACAATGGAGAGTCATACTGACTTGAGTGTGTGCTGGGTCTCCCCATAGAGATCTGATAAAAAGTACTACAGAACTCCAACACACTTATTGTTGTAAAGAATGTGCTTATTCCTAAAAGGCAGGCACAATGTTAATTAATTATAGGAGGGCAAGCTTTCCTTAGCGATCTTTATGTCTTTCTTGCTACATTATTCTAATTTATTTTGTATCTTGAAGTTGCTCTTTCTAAAGTAGTTGTAAATGTACCAGGGGGCACATTTAACCTCTTCATATTGTGTATGTCTTCAAGGAAAGCCTGCTTGCTTCACATACATTCTCTAAGTACAGCTTTAAGGGAAGAACAGCTTTAAATACTGTAGCACTGAATGTATCATACTGATGGGCAATTTCAATTAGAGGACCCAGTCAGCAAAGCTGGCAATTAATTCAGTTCTGGCAGATCAAGTGAATGCACACTGGCTCACAACTGACTCAGAAGACAGAATTGTTTTCTGAATTACTTCTACCACTTCCTATTCCTTAGAAGACTCCCATGCGTAAGATGGTCCAACTTGATTCTGCTTTTAGTATTTGTATTTATTTCCTGAAAACTGTTTTTAACATCTCTAGGATCTATTCCATGTATCTATTCCATGCCCTTCTATTCTGTGGGGATCTGTGCCAAAAATTGAAATAAATAGTGCTTCAAATGTCTATCTCCAAAAGCATCAGAACTCAGTACCTGAAGATTCTTAACCTAACATTGCCCCAAAGTAGCAAAGAACAACCAACTCTTCCAAGATGCAAAATTAAATATATATCGCTGGGTAAAAAATCATTCATTTTAAAATTAAAAAGTTATTTATCAGTATCTACCTGCACCCTGGATTTAAAAAAAGACAAAAACGGATTTCAAAAATTGACTTTATTCTTCACCATTTATGATGCTGATTTTCCTTTTGCATCTCCTTGAGTTCAAACAAGGAAAGCAAAATAGTTTAGAACTCTGCTCCTATGTGTAGCTTGGTGTGCATTCAGGTTTTCAGGCTTCATTCATCAATCCAGTTTTGGGATGGAAACTTAGCAGGGAAACTTTGGAAGGAAATTGTCCTCAAGGACAACTTTTTTTACTCAATATTCATTCGGGACAAATTTGTCTAGACTACTTCACTTTAACTGTTGAAGAACTTACTGAAAATCCTTCAAAGCTGATTTGATAGAAAGCTGAGTAGACTAAATGAAGGAGTTTATATTTTTGGACAATTGTAAGAGGATTGCCACTAAAGAGGCAGAATGCTAATTTTCTTCCCTGTGTGAAAAATACAAAAAATATTCAAGGAACTTCACTAACTTTCAGGATTGATATTGAAATCAGAATAAATGAAAATATTCCAATCTGCTCAAAGTCAGTAAAATGCCTATTGTATAGAGACCACGTTGGACAAAACATCCCATCAGTGGACCTTATCTATAGCAGTGAATACCACCATCTAATTGTAATCTATATAAATGGCTTCCTGATCAGGCTAGCAGTGGATTTTCTAGTAGGTTTCTGCTGTGACTTGCATGGCAAGGCTGCAGCCAATCTCCAGTAAGTCTAAAACCACAGATCGTGACCTTTCAGCTGCAGACTTTACAGAAGCTATTGTACAGGACTCCATCTCCTCCATGGTTTGAAAGAGTTTGGTTGTTCTTCTGAATGGGACACAATGTGAAACATGACTGGCAAGTTTTCTCCATAAACAAAACAAATCTCTCACTCACAGAGCTCCCTTTATTTTAGCAAGACTTACTAAAAGCTTGGAGTTTCCTTGAATCTATTAGAAACCCTTCCCAGAGAGAGGAAACAGACATTGTAAATGAACCATGACTTTGAAACCCCCTTGTACCAGAAAATATCCTACAGATTCCAGAGGCATTTTAAGTTATGCCTATTTTCCTGAATTACTAGTTCTCACTCTATGATTCATTTATTTTTAATGCTTTCAGCAGTTTCTACTGACTGTTTTCAGGTTGGGAGGTAGCCCTTTCCTTTGAAGTAATTTCAGATTTGTAGGTCTCATGTGCTGCAGAAATACAATACAGTACATTGAGTTTAGACACAATGAGACACACAGCCAGAGAAGAAAGTGAGGACTCTCTCTCACTCACTCACTCACTCACTCACTTGCATATAAAAGCTAATAACCCAAAACAGCCATTTAGGACTTCAACAGACTTGAGGAAGCAAATAGTGGAAGTTGTTCCCAATGTTCAGACTGGAAGGCAAGGTCAATATTCAGGCAAAATAGTAGCTGGTGACACAGTAGCAGTTAGCCTATCTAGGATGGTGCTAAACCAGGGCTGTCCAGCTGGCACCTCCTGGGCTGCATCCAGCTGCCGAGGGGTTGCTGTGCAGCCCACAGACTCCTGCCCAGCCACCACTCCTCCCATTGCTCCAGCTACTGCAACAGCCAGGGTCTGTAGGCAGAACAGCACAGTGGGAAGCCCCTGGTGACCCTGCTGCCAACATGAGGGAGTTTGAGGGCTCATGCTGCTCACATGGTGGCAGATGAGGATGGCTTGTACTGCCTATGCAGCGGGGATCCCAGGGAGGCACTGTCAAGCCACTCAAGAGAGCTGAGTTTTGTTTTATGAATCTGAATAGGAGACATCCATTTAACTATAATGACTGCAGAACTAATGAGAGAATATCTTTTGACTATTTTTTGCCTAATTTGTTGGGGAAGGGGGTTAAGTTGATATAAAATCTTGCATACTAGTGCACATGTCAATGGTTATATTTGTTTTTATTTTTATCCTAAACTGAATAACATAATGCTAGCCCCTAGTACATTAATAAAGTTCCTATTGTCTCTCTACCTGCAGAAAAATACGTGTTGTGTCATATGAGATGTGCCACACCATCTGCATCCCCCTCTTCAAAATCCTAGATCCACCCACAACCTGCAGCCCAGGGCCCATGACTGGTGCAGCATGTGACCCCCAGCCACTCAGCAATTGGACAGCCTTGTGCTAAGTCATGTTTTGCTGACCCAAGATGTCACTTTCTGGCGACAACGGCAGCAAGACTCCCTAGAATCCAATGCAGCTGAAACATACCCAAGTTCATCTTCTGAGCTGGGATTAACATGATGTAAAAACTTTTACATTTTTTTCTGGAATACAAGTGTCCCAGCGTATTCAGAAGAAAGACTGCTCCACAGTAGAATATCCTGACAAATATTGACCTAAACCATTATAAATGACAGACATCATGTAGCCCTGTCAGTGGCGTCCACCAATAGCAGGGCGCCTGCCAGAAGCAGTGGAGGTTACAACTTTCAACACGTGGGGCACATGGAGACACAGATGGCATGACACAATCCAAAATATCTACCCCATTTGACAACCATGTCAAAGGAACTTTGCACATCCATGACAGGCCACACACCCCACAAAGATGATGGGCGCTCCCACATTTTGGAGAGGCAATTTGAGTCTGTCAGTCTCTCTTATGTGTAGTGATAAACAGTTTTCAGAAAACAGACCAGGACTTTCACTTAGGAAAAGAAGCGGGGAGACAACTAATGCTCAGGTTATTGGATCCTTCTATGCAGTGGGAAGGGTTGGGAAAGAAATGTCTCTGCTATCCCTTCTAGCCCTCTGATAACCTCAATACACCTTCTCCAGCAGCAGTCCTTTGGACCATAGGTTTGCAAGAGGGGCAGACTGATGGACTGGCTGCACAGAAGAGGAAGAGCAAAGAGAAGGCCATCAGAGTAGAAAGGGATGGGAGGAGGGGAAAGTAGCCAAGACAGTAGTATGAGGAACAAGATTTGGTCAGCTGAGCAGGATCCTACCACTGTCCCTGCAAATCCCAAGAGGTCCCCTGACCCCCTTCATCAATAGTTGGGACGCATAAGGTTGCTCATGCTAACTCCCTACCCTGTGAGAGACTCAAAAAGACAGCATTCAATCCTGTAGGGTTTCATATGTTCACATTTCTGAATTTCCAGCAAGCTTAACCACAAGTCTGAATTTTCCGGTTTTTCAATAGTTGATTTTTGTTGTTTTTGTTTTTTAAAGTAACTCCAATATTCTTGTGAGAATGGTGCCCTGAACCTAGTGATGCTTAGCTACATCTTTAACTCCACCTTGACCAACTTTTTGGTCTGGGATATATTTATAGTGACATTTAGGTACTCCCAGGACTATTGACAGAGTTCTGTGCAGGCTGGAATACCAGAAGACATGTTCTCCCTGCCAACAGGACAGCAAATTCTGCTCTCATTTACACATGTGAATCTCTAGCAGATGACCTGAACATGACTGTAACACTTAAAAATCTCAACCGAAAACCTGCTGATTTGTTTGAAAATGTTGCCCTTATTGGCATCCTACAGAAGGATTTAGTAGGCATCAATCTGTGTTAAATCTCAGTAAGAAAGTACATTTCCCTAACGTAATAAGAGGGGCTATGTTTAGCCTCAAATAACTCTTACACCAGTTTTCTGACCACAGAGTAGAAGTCTTTCTGACTTGGTAATTCAGAGCCAGTTTAGGTCTTGCCAGACAACAAAATAACCCCTCTCACCCACTGAGGGTACATCAGCTTTTCCAAACAGGTTTTGGTTCCCTCTGTGTCACTTATACTTTGGGTTGCAAGAATGAAACCCTTTCAACAACAATCCCAAATATGACACTATCATGAAGCATCTCTACGTACTCAATGGTCTAAGCTGTTTTGTCCCTATAAAATAGATTCATTATTTGCTGTATTTCCTAAATAAGGAGGAAGAGAGTCACCACTGCATTTCCTAATAATGTATGTCCACAACTCTATTTTCCCCATCTGCTATGCTTGCCTAAGACCGGTCATTTGTTACCTGCTAGTTCCAATTGATTTCCTTTTGCCTTTGCTTTCCTTAGCCATGAGTGTAGAGAACAAACAGCACGATTTATACCAGCCATCTAGTACCAATCATTAGATAACAAGGCCTTTTACTGAAAGCATTTAGAGTAAAACAATACTTTAAGTTTACCTTTGCTTTCATTTCCTTCTTTATTACCCCAGGTTCAAAGCAAGGCCAAAGAAGTGCCAGTTAGGCAGAGGAATACAGGCTCTTTCTAAATAAATTCCTCAGATCCTATAGAGTTTACAGTCATAGTTTATAATGCAAGTTTCTAATACGGTTCTCAGCCTCTTGCTCTTATCTACATAGACACCCAGGAGGGAGCCTGCAAGTATGGAACCTGGCAAGGGAGAGCAATGCCACATTTGTGACATGCTGCCTTTCCTTTTCCAGCCCTCGGGCAGCCCCGCTCATGAAGACTGAGGCTCAGCTCATCAGATGTGGAGAGAAACAAGAAAGCACACACAGAGTTTTCTTCAGGAAGCAGCACAGGGACACAGCCTGGCATCTGGGGCACAGGAGCAGCAGTGACTTCTAGTTGCCACCATGATCCCAGTTGTGATCTTGCAGCTGCCGGTAGCAGTTGCTTTTTTTCACCCTCCCTGCAAGTTGGCGCCTTCTGCAGTTGCTTCATTCACCCTGCCCTAATTATGCCGCTGCCTTCAGGTTGCACCTCAGTTTCTTCCATTCTGTTAGTGAAGTAATTGAATTTATGCTGCTATCTTCTTCATTTTTCTGGAAATACTGATAGTCCCCAGTGGGGAGCAGAGAAGGGAAATAGCAGAAAGCAGGTGAGCTGTGAAAAGTACCTTATAAGTACTCTCCACAACTGGGTGGGGAGGCCTCATCTCCCATTTTGAAGCAGGTAATAGAGAGTGACAGAAGCATAATAAGTCACATTAGTGTTGTGGGTGGCAGGAACCAGGCCAGCAGCATCAGCCACTGCCAATCTTGTGCCCCCTCCAAGTTCACATCTGAGGCTGGTGCCCTTCTCACCCACCCTTATCTATGCCATGGGAGAGTGATCTGATTTTGGGGGCCTGGTACAACTGTATGCTCCTTCTCCCCTCTCATAGGCCATGAACAAGAAGCAAAACCAACTCTAGAAAAAATTAACAAAAAACTCCACAGGCAGAAATTCAGTGCATTTGTTTTGCCACATGTGAGTCATTTGCTCTTTTATTTTGCCACCTGTTCCTTGTCACTTAATTATCCACATGTTGACAGTCAAATTAGTGTCATAATGAAATGCTCTTCCCCCTTCAATCTAACTAATCTAAAATACTTGCACTGAATACCCAGCCTTTGGTTTATTCCATTAGGACCAAATAAAAAAGGAGAGATACTTCTTTTGCCTCAAACCTATAGATTTTATTCTGGCAAATCTTCAGAAGAATGTCCAAGGGCATTTTACCTGGTTTCACACAGCATCGTTTAGTGTTAAACAGAGGATCTGACATTTAACTCCTATAAATAAAAGTATTGGCCCAGTAGTTATCCAGTGATAAAAACCAAGGCAGGGCTTTCTGAATGAACTTGTACTCAGGACAACAATTTTCTCTGCCCTTAAATAAAAAGACTTTGACATGATGACGTCACCTTCACATCAAGGATTACAAATACTAAGGCAGAGATACGCAACATCTTCTTTAAAAACACCCATTCTTGCAAGCAGCTAAAAAGCAAAAAGACTAAAAGCTACACTGGACATCATGGTCCCAGTCCCTTTTTAAGTGTGTGAACATAGCAGAGGCAAAGTTGACTTCAAGCTACCTGTACATTCCCTGTGTTAAGTTTTCAACTGTCAGTGGCAACCTCAGGGTGGTTTTAACTTACATTCTGCTTCCTACATCTCTCTTTGAGTCTCGGGAGGAGAGACCATCATATTGTTCTGACCAAACACCTGGAGTACTCCCATGCCCAAGGACAAGAGAGAGTAGCATTATGTCAGCAGGGTATTTTCACCTCATTTAGTTCCCCTGTATGTCATCAGGGACACCAATGTTTTGCATTTTATTCTACAAGAAAATAACTGTAATGTTTAGAATAAAGATCCAAGGACATTGCAATACCTTGGCATATGATTAACTTTTCCACAGACTAAAAGAGCCGATATTCGATGATCCTGCTACCTGCCTTTGCCCAAACCCTTTATACATGCACATTACATAATAGAATTACATAGATTTAATTAAGAGAATGGCATGCACTTCAAATTCTCTGTAAGAATATGTCAGTATTCACCCTTCTTGGGAATTTCCCTCCCTTTCATTAACACTGGTCCAACTCCTCTGGTGGTGGCATGTCTAGACAGTCATACCAATTTAAGCACTATGTTACCTAACCTAAATAGAGGAGGTCTCAATACAGTGGGAAACATCACATGAACATTATTATCCCAAACAAACCGATGGCCCTACACAGTTGAATTAGTGGTAGTAAAGGAGTGGAAGAATAAAGCACAAAAATGAAGTGTAGACAAACCTAAAGATTAATAGAACAAAACAAGAGTGTGGAAATATTTTAGGTCCAGATGATCAAACAGTTAAGCTCTCACTGAGACACCAAAATAAGGAACCTGATTTTCAGAAATGTAATCAAGGACTGAGCTCTTTTGAAAGTCCAATCATGCCTGCCATGCCAGACACTGAGCACTTTGGCAAATCTAGATCTTATTTAGATTGAGTAAAAAGGGATTGAGTATTAAGAGACTAGAGAAAGGTGAAAATAAAAGAAAGGAGTGCCATAATTTCATATCACGGGTGCTTGGAAAGCTCAAAATTTAAGTAAAAAACAAAAAAAAATATGAAAAATGTCCTAGATCTTTCTTCCATTTTGCAATTCATTCTGCTTATGCAATTCTAAAGATAGGTAGAGCTCTTAAATTCAAGGTAATTTTTTCCAGTGTGGGTTACCAATCAAAATATGGAAGATCATCCCTTTTAGGCCAGACTTACTATAATAATTATCGTATTATAATAAAGTCAACTGTAAAGTGAACTATAGTGTGACTAACTCTGTATAATGCTTTAATACCCAAGTGTATTGTATCTTATTTGAATTTTCTATCTCTTAATTAGTATTGACATTGCCATATATAATAATGGATAATATAGTATTCATTATTAATATTTAATTATAGATTTTTTTATACAAATGACAATATGATCACTTGACGTAGGCAGCCAGAAAGGGTGATAGTCTCTTGAAAAGTATATTTGTATGATCCATCAGGAATAAGTATAGACAGATTTCAGACAAAAACTATCAAAGAAAAATGTTCAAACTTGGGTGTTTTGAAAGGCAAGTACTCAGAAACCTTAATCCAAACTCTAATGACATCAACTGAAAGACTCACATCAACTTCAGTGGTCTTTGTCTCAGGCTCTGTGTCACTTACCTGCCCACTCAAGGACCAAGTTGTGTACCTACAGCATTCCTATTTGAAAATTCTGGACTAAATAAGTATTTTTAGTGTGCAGAATCTTTCCTATCACAGCAGAGCCCAAGCTGTAAATTTTGGCTCCAAGCCGCTAAAAAGTAGATTTTGATTTTTTTTTTTTTTTAAATGGGCAAGCTTATTATAAAGATAGGGACCATTTCCATATTAGAAAACCTGCAGTTAAATCCAGGTTTCAAATACCTTCAAATGTCTGGGGTGGCTAGAGATTGAAGGTTATGTCCCAAGTCCCTATAAAATGACAAAAGAGTTTAAGTCATGTTGAAAAGAAAGTCAGCTTGTAGACAACTGTACATCCTCCTTTCAGCGGGGGGGATGCATGTAATTTTCTGCCTTCGTTTAAGATTCACCACTAAATTCATCTTATTTTACAACCATATTATTGCACCCTATGCTATCACATGAAATGCACAGTAAAGGCTTGGGAAGTCTTTTCGAAAATGATGGGGAGTGGAAGTCCATATTAGAAGCACAATGGAAATAAATGCATAATTCAGTCCTTTTTTATTTGTCCTTGGCATTAATGAAGAACAAATTAGCTACTCTCCTTGGGTGTCTACCAGAAATAATAGTAACAAGTAGCGCTCTTTCTCCCTGTTAGTAATATGTTCCTTTGTAGATAAGCACTTTGAAGAGGTAAAATTATGTCTTTAAAAAGTTTACTGTTTTCCTGTTCTAAGATGTAAATGATAGGGTTGGGACTAGGAAGTATTTCAGAAATATTTATTCCCCCTGAGACGATAGCTTTTTGTCACCAGAAGAAAGAAGTGGAGACTATCAAAATGAAACAAAAAGACAACAGCTTTAGCCACAGAGCGTGTTCTGTCTGTAAATAACAAACACACCTTTCCAACATCGCTGTACATTGGTGACTCTGAGTTGGGGTGAAAGGAAAGGACTATAAACAGAATAGTTGCTATGATGCATGGCGACCCATTTAAGGAGCAGATTTTTGTTTTATTCATATGCATTCAATAAATAAAATGAGATATACAAAGCCTTTTCCCCTCAAAACTATTTATTAATTTTCAGCCTGTTTCATCGTCCCTTTATGATGCATTACAGGACTCTTTCACATTCAAATGCCATTTTACAGACATAAAATCCTGACTGCTGTAATTCTTGATTTTAATCCAGGCATCAGATGCTGGAATGTATTCATTAAGCTATTTAATAGGTAGAAACTTGTGATTTAACCATTGTAAAGAAAAATAATGCTGCTAAAGTCAAGAACAGCAAGTGTGCCCAAGAAACTGAAAGACAGATCTGGCTACAGAGCAATATATTTGTATAATTAAATTAACCTGCTGCTGTCTCATCTATTATGTAGATGGAGAAATACTAATAATAATTATCCTCACATATCTAGAAGGAATAAATTAATGGTTCCAAGCAGCAAGAACTTGTTTTTGCTTGGATCTCCTTCACCATGGCTTCTTTAACTAGCTCCTGGGTAGAATTCATTAATTTTTATTAACAGGGAAAACATTTGTCCCCGTGACAATATTTGCATTGCCTGAATGATTTTCACCTCTGCCACAAGGTGTACTATCGGCTCATACATCACCCGATTACTTGGAGAGCAGAAAGACCCTCAGTCATTAGTGAGTGAATTAAAGATGATCTAAAGAGCTATTAATCACAGTGACAAAAGCCTTAATGTTGCTGTGACCCTAGTGGAGCCTGGGGACTAAAAGGGAAGCAGAGGGAGAGAAAATGGAAACATATGTTTTCTCCAAAATAACCTACCTTAGGAGAACTGTCAAAGATAGAGTCACATCAAACTGAGAAATTTTGCCATAGCATTGCCGCTGGATTATATTGAGAGTTTTTCTATGCTCTACCTATTTTTCCCTGCCCTGATTTTTACAATCAATATAATAATTAGTGGCATAAATGTACCTGACATATTCAAAACTCCATTTTCTTTATCAGAAGTTATTTTAAAAAGGTGTTTAAAATACATTCCTTTAGAAATATGCAAAGAGAGTTTGGCCTCTAAAACACACTAATATTAAAACAAATTCTAACATCAGTGTCCAATGTAGACAATAATGCACTATTGTTAGAAAGAATCTTGCCTCAGTTATTTCAGTCAAAGACTGTTTTATTTAATAAATCACAGTAAACGACATGAAATGAAATATTGCACTTTCCATGTTAACTCAGCTTCAAAAGGATGCGAGACAGATCTATATGATAAACTTCCAGGTATATTAAAAGTATGGGTATATGCCATCATTTCAATCATCATCTCCATTATGTTAAGTTACAAATTGTAATTGATACTATTTTTAGAGAAATGTATGTGGAATCTTTGTACTGGTTTATTTTATAAGTGTCTATGTATAGGTGCACACACACATAAATCTATGTATACATACACAAACACATGCATTCATTTCTCATGTCTTATGTATAATATCTTGAAAATTGCATTTTTATCATTCTCTTTTAATACTGAAATCAATAGACCTCAGGGGTATTATATAAATATGTTGGAGGAAGTAATACAGGTGGTATATATTTTGGATTGATCCTGCAAAGAGCTTGTAAGAGTGAGACTATCATCTGCAATTTACTGTTTGAAAACTGATAGCTGGATAAAACTAGGAAGCATTGTATGATCTTTAAATGACAAGCAGAGATCTAATCGTATCCTTTTTCCTGTGCAAGAATCACACCCCTCCTATACTGCATAGAGAACCAACTGCTGCTACAACTACCCTTTGCTCTGGACCAGTGATTCTCAAACAGAGTGCTGCAGAACCCTGGGGTATTTTGATGTCCATTCAAGGTTACTGTGGGATACCATGCAACTTAGCACTGTTAGGTGTGCAAACATGATTCACAATATTCTGACCTGACATTGTCTTTCTAAGTTCTTTGCAGCAGAACAGCTCTATTTTTCTGTAGTCAAACAAAGAATGAAAACTAAAATGTGTCCAGGGAGGACAAGAAACAATGGTCATAAACTGTTACAGGATGGTTTCGGGTTGGATGTAAGGAAGAACTTCTTTATGGTAAGGGAGACCAGAATCTGGAACAGACTTCCCAAGGAGGTGGTGCAGTCACCAACCTTGGAAGTCTTCAAGAGGAGACTGGAGACACCTTGCTGGGATAATTTGATTGCAGCAGTATTCCTGTCCAGAACGGGGCATGGTTGGACTCAATGATCTTTTGAGGTCCCTTCCAGGTTCGCCACTGAGCATGTGGAAGCCCCCCCGCACTCCTGTGGGGCACTCCATTCGCCCCAGCATTGCACAATCACAAGCCGTGCCTGCTACCACAAAGTATATAGAGAAAACGTTTAAAGCTGTGTCTATGCCCGAATCACTGATTCTCCAAATCAGCATCGAATCCCCAGATTCAGATTCAGTCAAATCGAATCTGGGACAGTGATCCAAATCAATGAATCGAATCACTGTCCCTAATTTGGGCCAAATCCGAATCTGAATCAAATAGGGCCCACTTTGCACACCCCTAACAGACAGCCGCTCCTCTTTGGGCCTTTCCAGAAATGAAGGTGAGGAGAGGACAGCCCCACACTGAGATGCTCCCTCTTAAGGAAGAAGAACTATAAATGTTCCTCCACTCTGATTCCCCTGGGGCTGTGCAACCAAGAAGTTGGGATCATAGATGCCCTTTGCTTTCTACAGATCTGTGAGGAAAAATCTCAGATTGCAATCTTGGCTAAGAAGAAATAACATGTTAGGGATTGTGTTATGGAAAGTGGTAATAAATGCATAGGAAAGAAGTCTAGAATTTAAAAAGAATAACCTTTATCTGTCTAGTTACAACTTAAAAGCAGCATGTTGATTTCATAGATTTCATAGACATTAGGGCTGGAAGGGACCTCGGAAGATCATCGAGTCCAGCCCCCTGCCCAAAGGGCAGGAAGTCAGCTGGGGTCACAGGATCCCAGACCTAACCACAGCTGCACAGGATCACTGATTCTCCAAATCAGCATCGAATCTCCAGATTCAGATTCAGTTAAATCGAATCTGGGACAGTGATCCAAATCAACGAATCGAATCACTGTCCCTAATTTGAGCCAAATCCGAATCTGAATCAAATAGGGCCCACTTTGCACACACCTAACAGACAACATTAAACCTAATGTTGAATTAACCAAGATCTGATACCTATTGTTAGCAGTGCTATGGAAAGAATAATAACAACAATGACAACAATAGCACCATTTATCCATCTATCCTCCATCCACCCAAGCACGTATTTCACCCTCACCATCCTAGAATCTGAGCACTTAATCCATAGCACATTTTGTACCAGTGTAACTCAGAAGGAGGTACAATATGTTTTACCAAAATAGTTGTCCTGGCACAACCTATAAAATAGATTAAGTTATGTAAGGAAGAGATACTTTCCAGCAATATGTTTCATACAAGAATACCTATACCTTTATTCAGGGGTGCTTGATCCACAATCCACGGACAAATTTGGCCATTTAAGCCATGACCAGTAGCAGTGGCAATTAACACTGCTACTGCATCCTGCTGCCAAATACCCAAGCCGTGAGAGGCCTGATTGGGCCCAGGCCATTGCTACAGGGATGAATTGAGGCTGTACCATTCCTATGGCCAACGCCAACATCGTAAGGGATAGCCAGCACGGGTTTGTTGCGGGTAGGTCTTGCTTGACCAATCTCATTTCCTTCTACGACCAGGTGACTTTTCACCTGGACAAGGGAGAAGAGCTTGATGTCATATATCCTGACTTCAAAAAAGCCTTCGATCTGGTTTCCCATAATCACCTCTTAGAGAAACTGGCCAATTGTCGCCTTGGGTCCTCCACGATCCACTGGCTGGAAAACTGGCTCCGGGGTCAAACCCAGAGGGTAGTAACTGATGGAAGTCACTCATCGTGGTGTCCTGTGACCAGTGGGGTCCCCCAAGGCTCTGTCCTTGGACCCATACTGTTCAACATCTTCATTAATGATGTGGACACTGGAGTCAGAAGCGGACTGGCCAAGTTTGCTGATGACACCAAACTTTGGGGCAAAGCATCCACACCAGAAGACAGGCAGGTGATCCAGGCTGACCTGAACAGGCTCAGCAAGTGGGCAGACGAGAATCTGATGGTGTTCAATGCCGATAAATGCAAGGTTCTCCACCTTGGAAAGAAAAACCCGCAGCATTCTTATAGGCTCGGCAGTGCTATGTTGGCTAGCACTATGCAAGAAAGAGACTTGGTGGTCATCATTGACCACAAGATGAACATGAGCCTGCAGTGCGATGCTGCGGCTAGTAAAGCGACCAAAATGCTGGCTTGCATCCATAGATGCTTCTCAAGCAAATCCCAGGACGTCATTCTCCCCTTGTACTCGGCCTTGGTGAGGCCGCAGCTGGAGTACTGCATCCAGTTTTGGGCTCCACAATTCAAAAAGGATGTGGAGAAGCTTGAGAGAGTCCAGAGAAGAGCCACACGCATGATCAGAGGTCAGGGAAGCAGACCCTACGATGACAGGCTGAGAGCCCTGGGGCTCTTTAGCCTGGAAAAACACAGGCTCAGGGGTGATCTGATGGCCACCTATAAGTTTATCAGGGGTGACCACCAGTATCTAGGGGAACGTTTGTTCACCAGAGCGCCCCAAGGGATGACGACTAGGTTGAATGGTCATAAACTACTACAAGACTGTTTCAGGCTGGACATAAGGAAGAATTTCTTTACTGTCCGAGCCCCCGAGGTCTGGAACAGCCTGCCACCGGAGGTGGTTCAAGTGCCTACATTGAACACCTTCAAGAGCAAACTGGATGCTTATCTTGCTGGGATCCTATGAACCCAGCTGACTTCCTGCCCTTTGGGCAGGGGGCTGGACACGATGATCTTCCGAGGTCCCTTCCAGCCCTAATGTCTATGAAATCTATACAGCTGGATCAGGGCCAAGCCGGGCCATTGCAAGACAGCCGGATCAGGTCCTGGGCTGCTGCTGTGTGGCCAGGTCAGACAGTGGCTGTGCTTGCCACATGCAGTGGCTGCTCACATAGGTCTGGATCAGGCCCTGGCTGCACCCAGCCCACAGAGGTACCTGACATCACCCATCTGGCTCACAGGGCAAAAAGTCTGGGAACCACTGCTTTCTACCATTATAACCACATCCATACTACAGGTTCCCATAAAAAGTTACAAATTTTGACTTCCCGTAAACCCTTAGAATGCATTCCTGCAATGGCTCCTTTCTCAGTTACAGAGTGTGAGTGGCTTTTACAATTTGCATAAGACGACACAGGGTGTCTTAATTATTACTAACCAGTCACCTTAAGTCAGCAATCCTGACTAACAAATTAATTGGCTGACCTTCCCAGCTACTTCCCAGCCCCAAACAATAAAGCATAGGTATCAGGTACAAATTAAGTGAATTGCACTGTAATGAAGAGGTGTGTACACACATGCACTCACACTCTCTCTCTCTCTTGCACACACACACACACACACACACACACGTGTGTCCTACCGCCTTCTACAAGAAAATTTCTCAGTTGTCTCCAATAGCTTTTACAGTGATTATTAAAATGATTCTTTAATTAAAATGTTAGGAGCCTGTACTTTTAGAAAAGGATTCTTGTTCTATTCCTGTTGCTGCCATGAAATTTCTGAAATACCACATACACAGTGATTCCAAACATGGATTTATTACCCTCGGCCATCAGATCCTGGATTTGCTTCAGTTTAGAAGCTATCAAGTAGAAATCAGAGAAGCTAAAACTGTTTGTTACAAGGTTAAAAGAGTAGAAGAAGACCATTATTCTCTTCCAGGTACACCAGGTACAGCTAGGATGTTTCACCCATTTTTGTGCAGTAGATTGGGTTTATTCTGTTTAAGTAGAGCTAATTGGTTTGCATGAATTGGCCATGTTCATCAATACCTCATGCAAACCCTGGAGTGATTTCTCTCCAGCTATTTTCTGCTTGCAGGTGGGATTTCCAAGTTTGGCTTTATTGACTAGCAGAGCCAATAGCATCAGAAGGAACACCATCAACATCAACCCTGCACACTACGGTCAAGGGTAAATCGCAACCAAATTCTCTGTAAGTTTAATTCAAACTCACCATTATGGCAAAATCTTAAAGGATAGGATTCTATGGCAATTAGGCTTATATGGGAGTTGTAGCCTGGCCAGGAAGCCTGGCCCATTAAGGAATGCAAGGCATAAAGAACCTGAATGACAATTCCCATGAAGCACAGCTACAGCGCTGCAGCATCAACACGTTCAATTCTCTGCTGAAAAGTTTCATATGAGGGGTCAGAAGTTTTATGTTCTAGATACGCCACTGAAAAAACTCAAAGGAAAAGAAAAATTCCCAGCTGATTCTGCTCAGCACCCAGAGATTTCCAAAAAAACCTCAGTCCTTAGAAGCTCTTGTTTGGCACAGATAGCCAGATTTCCAATCTGGAAAAGTAAAACAATGGTTACAATGTGTTTGACAGTCCTGCCTCATAAATGGAATCACTTAAGACATTTTTCTTCTGCAGAAAGACGTCAAAACTGCTCACCCAGCTCACCCTGGTTTTGTACTTTAGCAGATATTTTCACAGATATTTAAGAAGACTCCTCTTCGTCTAACTGTTGCAGTCATTGTTTCCCAGTCACATTCTCTAGGGGCCTGATGCAGAGCCCTTTGAAGTGAATGGAAGGGTTCCTATTAACTTCAGTTGACTTGTAGTAGAGACAAAGAGACAATTGCTGCAATTAATAGAGTAACCACCTGTTAAAGACATTCCTTTGGCTTAATAGTAATATCCTGATACTGATGGCTATTTAGTAAAGTCTGACTGTGACACTTGGACTGGGATATATGAAAGAATCTAGATTAGTTGGGTATAACTAGTAGCCATTCAAAATCACTAGCAGTTAGACTTTTACCTCCTCCACCCCCTTTCTCAACCCCTGTTCCTAGTCACTGGCCTGCACTGAAGTCCTGCTGCCCTTGCTCAGAATTGAAGTAGAACCAGACCTTTCTGCTAGGGGAACTGACCCAGGATTAACATTATTTATACTTACCCTGCCAATCCTATCAGTGTCTACTTGTTCCAAGGTGGTTTGGGGATTCAAGGATGCAAATCAGCCACTTTCACCCATTTGGCATCTTGAAATTCACCCCAAGGGGTCAGGATTTGCTCCATCTCCATTTGAAATATGTTTTCCAAGGTCTAACTATGTCATACAGCAATCCCTATTATGCTCTTCGACTCTACCCAGAGATTTCTGCTGAAATCATGGAGTTCTGCATAAGACACAGGGGCTCATCTGCGCACAAGATTAGGGCCTAACCCTTATAGAGCCCTTAGTGCTCAGCAACGTGATGTCTGATCAATGTAAAGTAAAATCTTTCATCTCAAGCAGAAAGGTCACTCTGTATGTTCATCTGACGTCAGATCTCTACATAAACAACGATTCTTAGATGACAGATCAGAAGCAAGAAATAGGCTCTTTTTTTTTTTTCTTTTAAATAGAGTCAGTCCAGCTGCAGTTCTCAATGCCGCTTACTCTCAGCTGGTCTGCTTTTAACTTTCACTTCCTATTTAGAAAGCTAAATCAGGAACCCTTTAATCTTTGGACTTCATTTCCTTAATGAGAAGTGAAAGGTATAAGTGGCAGCAGGTAAAAAGATATTGAAAACTGTAGCCAGTTGGCATTTAAATGTTCAGGACAACTAGATCAGAGCATTTTTTAACATTCCTTTCCTCCATGATAGTATAAAAAAGTTGTGGTTGCAGAGAGACAGAACACTAGAGGAACAGCAGATTTTGACGGGAGCAGAGAAAAGAGCAGCAGATGCAAGAGGTGAGGGGAGACTGAGTGCTTACTGGGGCTTCACCCTGCAAGCCGCTGAGCCCTCTGGCCCTGATATGGCAAATTAAGCAACTCTAACTTGCAAGTCAGTGAGAATACTGGTAGGCTTAGAAAACAGAGTGCATACATTCTTAAAGCTATGCATGGGCTTACGTGCTTTGCTACGCTGGTGGATACTGCTGGAGTGCTGAGCGCCTTGCAGGATTAAGCTCTTGAAAGAGTACAATGCGCAGCAGCAGGTGAGAAGTTATTTTAACTCCTTTTCTCAACAGTCATTGCTATCACATGTAAAACACTGTCTATTGATATCAAAATGTGACGTTGTTGCTCCCTCAGAAAACAAGACTCCTAAAAAAAAAAAAAACCCAAAAAAAACAAAACCAGAATTGCATGGAACAACCTGTGCATTTCATGACAGCGGTAAAAGCAATACTAGCTAAGCATTTAGTTCATAATTGTGTACCTAGTAAAAGATTGTATGTTGCTTATTGCCTACCTCATTTCAGGATCGCTTTTAATAGTCCTTCATTTAGGGAATGAAAACAAGGTCTAACAATCAGAGCAGGAAGCTAGTAGCTATAACGCCTGGGTTCCTTCTCCAGCTCTGCCACTGATGTGAGGAAATCATTTAAACCCTAATTTTCCAAAGCGGATACCAACTTTGGGGACTGTCCAGCCATAATCACCCATGACTTGATTTTTCCAAGGAGCTGAGGATCTGCAGTTCCCACTGACTTCATTAGGAGTTATAGGTGCTCAGTAGTTCTGAAAAAAATCAGGCCCATTCTGTCTCAAGGGACAGACCTGAAACATGAAGCACCACAGCAATTTTTTTACCTCCAAAAATGTTAATCTTACCTTTTTAGTGCCTCAGTTTATTCCTCTGCAAATGCAAGCATAACAATGCTTACCTGCCTCTGCGGGTAGTTGGGAAGCTAAGGGAGTGTTTGCAAAGCCATGGGAAATTCTGATGAATGGTGTATTTGATATGTTAACATAGCTAACCTAAAATGCTTATGGCAGGGGATACAACAGAAATAATTATTTTAGAATTTTCTTTTCTTCTCTATCCTGGATCATTTCAGTTAAAATAATTTAAAGAAGGCGTTTTGAAAAAAGTAATTAGCAGCCCCTTAGCTATGAAGGGGAACTTTTTGTGCACATTTTTAATATGATGGTTGAATATCATATGGAATCGCAACATCCCATAATGCACTGTCATATATCAAACACTGCCATTGTGTTCCTTTGTGTTGCATGTATATGTTTTTAATGCTGTCAAGATACCTGCTAACATTTTAGGGCTATGATTCCTACATAGTACTTGAATGTTTTCTAATTAATTAAGGAGCAGCGGCAGTTAATTCTTGACTACATTTGAATAATTTGAATGAGCATTTATTGGACTCCAGGCATTTCCCCTGGGTTTTGTACCTACACATCCTGTCTCTGTGTAATCAGATTAGTTCATTAAATATATGTTGAGATAGCTATTGCATGTGGCGTGGAATCTTCAAAATTCCTAATCAAACTATACTGCAGCATTTTAATTAATGTAGAGCTGGTAAGACTACAAGAAAGTATGTAAGTGAAAGTAAGTCTGGGAAACAATACTAGCGCAGGTTTATTCTCATAATAAGTAAAAAAGAGATCCAGTGCAAATGAAGCATAGGATGGTAAATAAGAACTGTGTTCACTTGCAGTCATGCACTATAGCCATTAAGCCTTAAGGTCTTAAAGGTACCAAGCAATGCATATGATAAATTTCTCAAAAACATCCCAGCCATAACATAGTTCTTGCTGATTGCTCATTTACCCATAATGCATGCTGTCATAGCAAAGCCTGACAAATGACAGAGAAAGCTCAGGTTATTTTTTACACTGACTGCCAAGCCCCTCACCTCAGATTATTCATTTATTAGGGCAATCACTGAGGTCTGGGTACTTAATATTGTTTTCACCAAATATGAAAATGATCTACTTGCCTATTCTTTAGTTCCTCCTAGGGCAAGCCATTTATCATCAGCTCTGGATAAATGACTGCTTCATTATAGCCATAATTTATGAGATGTTAGAACTAAAGAGCCACACCTAAAGACTTAAAGCTTTAATATGGATTAAAATAAGATAATCAATCAAGCTAATACAAATTTTATTTAGAATTATTTCTTGTTTTAAAATGGCTTTGAATTTTTCAGAACTTAGGTAGCCTTGAGTCTCTATTACCAAACAGTAGGCAAGCTTGTTCCAAAGTCTGTATGGAAATGTAATTTGTGCCCCTATTGATCAGCATTAGATCCAACTGCATATTCGTCATGTGATCCAGTGTTCTGGTGCTAGGGATATTTGGAGGCCTCGAATGATTTAGATGTAACGCAGACTTATCATGGCTGAAACCTTGCAGTTTTAGAGGAAGTAGAAGCTTAAATATGGATTGATTCTGCAAGCCTTTATTCTCGATGGACATGGGTATTGCTGTGCTTTTCACCTCTCTCAGGAAATTTACTCTAGGGGCAGGAAGGGAATTTCAGTGTTATGTTTCAACAGTATTTCAATGATTTTACTCCTCTTTGTCTAAAAAAGAGTTTCACAACTCACAATTTGGATCAGAAAAGCTTCTTTCTGTATCTGGGGAATAAAATGCCTCTTCCTCCTAAAACAGCATTACAGTCTGAAAGAAAATGTTTCTGGTTTGTATCTTGATTGTATATTTGCTAGCCCTGAGCCAATACAAATATTATTTCTGAATTATGTGTCATGCTCAAAACACTAGCCTAAACCTACTTAACCACTTAAGCCTAAATCTTTTGAAGACTGCCTTGGAAATACACAGTTTATTATAGTTTTTAAACACACACCACAAGGAAGAAAATCAGACTAAGGATTAAAAGATAAACAGAGCAGTGCCAGAGCCGTGCAGGTGCAGATTTAGAGCCTTCAGAAAGTTCTCGCTGTATTCCTAAAGCCATGTAGCCTGCAGGTGAGACAAATGGTCCCCTGCTGCCTGCGGGCAAGTCTTGAATGATACCTCCAGCAAGGCCTAGTGAGTAGAAACCACTCAGCCTTGAAATTAACATCCTAAGAAAAAAAACCTTCCCCCCCCCCACCCCCCCTTTATACAACAGCAAGCTTACATCTTCAGGGCAAAAAGAGAGAGAGAGAGAGAAATGACAGAAAGGGTGCTAGGCAGGACAGTGGGAGAAGGCACATGGTACGATGGAAAATGAACACTTCCTCCTAGGAGTATAGCGTGCTCCGAGGACTATCAGATGCTGATAATGGCTCTAATCAGCATGGACAATCCCACTGCTTCCTTTAACGCATGCCTGGATAAGTATGGCCTGGAGGAGTGAGCTCTGGGCCACTTCAAATGATTCGGTGTTTGGAGCTATGATTACGAATTGAAACCAAACAATCTCAAAAGATGATAAAGTTTATAAGAAGCACCTATACATATATTTGATTAAGACAGCTCACAAGGCTTACTGCAACTGAATATAATGCAACTTCACATTTGCAATCACAGGAGCTTCTGTAATATGACTAGAAATGACCAAAGTTGGATTACAACACAGGTCTTTGTTAGCTAAATGGCATTTTCTTTAAGCTAGATGTTGTTCCCTTGTCATATAATTCAACTTCAGCACATCAGCAGAAATAAAACAATTTTTAAGCTCTGCAGTTATACTGTACACAAGCTATTTAAGTAGGCAACCATCGATCCTCTGGATCGTGGCGTATGCGTAAAAGGTCTTGTCAGGTGCCTGATGAATCTGCTTTTACAGAATCCTGCAACCAACACACCAAGACCTTCAATACATACACCTAGGCAAGAATATGAAGGAGTGGAGGCTGCCCAAGACCTACCTTCCCTGCTTTTGGCCACTGAGACAGAACCCAAAGACAACACCGAATCCAGACATTCAGTTCCTCAGTGGTTTTAGCTTCTGCCAGAGCAACAGATAAGAACTGCTGCTGACTGCCTAACACTTCAGCGAGGGCATGTTTCTGTCAGGGTGACGTCCCTTAGCCTTTTTCCAACCAAGGAGTGCCCACAAGGCATTGAGGGCTAGGGTTTTGAAGCTCCTTACTCTGGACGTTGCAACACTGTGATTATTTTACAGGAGCTACTGACTTACTTCCTGTATATCTGTGCAGGAAATATTTTACACACCAATTATATTTATAAATATAGGTCTGAGATATATGGATGTCCACACATTTATACCTCCATAAGCGTACATGTGTACGCACACTTGAAAATCTAGCCACTGATTTGCTGCCTAGCTAGAAACTCCTTAGAGCTGAGTCCTATTTAAATTCTAACCCTAAAGCATTACACTCACAGCATAAATTTAAAATAATTTGCTTTAATTGCCTGAAATTACAGACAAAGTCCATAGGTCGTATTCTGCCCTCACTGGAAAAGGAAGGAGGGGAAGGGTGATCTGTTCTCTGCTACTTTCCTTGTGCAATTATAGGAAAGAATCCTCACCTGGCACTCAAGGCAGTACTAGGAGTCTCCCTTCATACCCTCTGGAAAGCCCAAGCCCAAAGCGATGGCTGACTAACTCCTGAAGTCACCAGGGCCCAAATGACCAGTTTGAATGCTGCTTTTAGTTTGGTTTTAGCAACACATCAAATAGATCCCAGGATATGCATGGGTACTCTACAGATCTCTAAAGATTTAGAAGAAACTAGAGCCATCAATGTAGAACAGGGGTGCTCAATGTCTGGTCAACGGGCCAAATGTGGCCCATGGAGCCATCTCGTCTGGCCCATGGGGATTCCCACAGGTCCAGAAATTTGGTGACAGGGGAGCAGTGGCCATTAATACAGTCACCCTCCTCTGCTGTCAAATTCCTAAATCTGAAACCCTGTGTGCAACCCCTTTCCCTTCAAGGCCAGTCCATGCCCCCTCTCCCCTGCTTCTGGATCAAGGCCAGACCATGCCCCTTTCCACCCCGCTTCAGGGCCAGGTTGGGGCTGAGCCACACATTCTCCACCGCCCTGCAGGTCTGGGCTGGGGCCAGGCCATGCCCCCTACCCCAATGGGGCCAGGTCAAGCTCCTTTCCTCTCTAGGGCCAGGTTGGGGCCAGCCTGCTCTCCATATCCCTCTGCGCAGTTAGATGGTTCCTGCCGCAGGTGCCAGATTGGGACCACCAGCTGGATCCAGCCCACAAAGGGACTGGACACTGCTCATCTGGTCTGCCAGGCAAAAAGATTGAACATCACTGGTGTAGAAGATCAAGGTCTCCACTTCCATCCACCAGGCAGTTCATACAGGAATATCCCCTCCGTAGTGATTATTCTAAAAAGTGATCCAGGATGTATTTTCTTTTATTTCAGACAAGTACAAGGGGAGTAGGCCCTCAATAGTATTTGGAAAAGGTTGACTTCTTCCTTCCAGATCCCCTTAGCCTAGAAGGACAAGTGGTACATGTTTGCATGGATGCTCTCTTCTTCCAATGTTTCTCTTAGGTGCCATTTTGCTCAACAGGTTTAATATGGCCCTTGACTAATCCATTCAGCCAGCACTATCTGACGGCTCAGAAAGGGTAGAATTTTCTCAAGAGTATTTCAGCCCTTCTTAGAGTCAAAAATCACCATAATTATTTCTGAAAACAAATTTTCTCTCAGGGTAAGGACTTGTGTTCCACATTCTTCGCCAAGACAAATGTAAGATCAAGTTAGAAACCTTCCAGAATAGGGGTTGCTAATGCAAATATTGACATAGCACAGAGAGTGAGAGAATATAGCTAGACAGACAGTCTGAACACAAATATATCACATACGCAATTGTGTTTTTACTTATTTACTGATGGTTGTTATCATTATTTGAAAGGATTCCTGTTTTTCTGTGCTATAGAATTCTGTCACCAAATACAGATCCATAACTGGATCCTGCAAAAAATACAAGTTTTATAAAACATACCTGGAATTTAGGTTGCAAGCTGTCTCATGGAAGTTCTGCATGATCAGGGTTTACAGGATCAGGTAATTAAACAAACTCTTTTTTTCTAAGTTTCCATTGAACAGCTTTTCACTGTTGTATAAGCAAAAGTCTCCAGTGGACAGTCTGCTTGGTCACTGTGTTACCCAACACAGCCAGTTATCAAAACATACCCAGTGCGCTTTTCATATATGATGCTACAGCCACTATGAGAAACACAAAATAGAAAAACAGCTATGCAATGCTGTCTAAATACATGTACAGCCTGGCAGTGGATAGATGCTGCTTGGGCCAAATCATACATCTCTTGTGCCCATGCCCGTCCCATTCAAGCCAAAAGGAATTTTGTAAGCAAAGCAGCAGCAGAAACCTCACCATGTCTGTTGGCTTCAATGGCTGTTGCTGATCTAACCTAGCCTGGCAAGTTCTCTTTCCACAAGAAATAAGCAGCAAATCAAAATAAAGTCACTCTCAAACATAAAGGGTCTGATTCTCTATAGCCCATTTCCTAGGTCAGTGAGTTAATACCATTATAACAGGAGTGCAAAATGTTAGCAAGTCAAACCTGGTACTATTTTACAAGCACATGATATACCCTTTGCACTGGTGAAAATGACTATGCATGGCATGAAGCTGTGGAGAACCAAGCTGTACTAGCTTCAATTTTTAAAAGGACTTATTCACAGCTATAGATCTACTGCAGCCCTCTTAACAGTCTAGTATCAGCTGTTGTGGCTCCCCCAGCACGAGATGCTGTTCATGCTCTGTTGGGCTAGCCTAGCAGTGCCCCATCTCCTTCCATATGCAGATTATACAGCGCAGATTCCTGAGACTTAAATCCTGCACCTAGGCAGCTACTCCCCGTACTGGCAATGCTGGCCACATGAAAGCTGGCTCTGAACCAGACCCCTGACTCAGAAACTTTGCTCAGATTCAGATGTAGACACCTGCCTGATATTCATGTGCTCTTCAAAAAATACTGCACAGGTGGTTGTACTTCCTTTTACCCCAAGATATTTGCCTGAGTTGAAGAAGTCAACGTGAACTGAACAAGAAACAGTAACTTACATGCATACCGCCACGTTACCAATTAGCTCCTTAAAACAACTGAAAGTCACAAAGAGCCCTCAATGCACAGAGGCGGTTAATTAATTAACATTAGATGTGATTAATAATGAGTCTCTTTTAATAGTAAATATCTGCCTGCAATGCCTGCATGTCAGAACAAAAAGCCTTCAGAGAGCAGGCAACTATATTTATCCTGATTGTGTTTGGGATTTTAACATGTTTTGTGCAGGCTGACAAATGGCCTATTAATTATCTAATGTTGTCTGACAACAACAGCTTGATAAAGATGTATGTTTTTGAATTGCTGGATGAAAACGGCTGGAGAAGAGCCCCACAGGGGCTTTGCTGTCCTAAAACTGGGCTCCCAGCCACAACGACAGGCAAGACAAAGCCCTATCTCCCGCCACAGCCTTCGGAGATAAAATATGTCTTGGCATTAGGGACATTTTCAGAAAACTGCTCCTGCAATATCTGATTAGGAAAAGGAGGAGTATGTCTTTACTAAATTGGGGTTAAGGCATAATCAATATCATATATGGAGTGTCTGGCCTATTCTGCATAAACACAGGCACTTCATATTATTAAGGAGTCTATAATGCAGAGGAAGCATATGGCAGGACATTGCAGCGCTCTCTATTCTTTTTATTTAGAACTTTATCTTCCAACCTGTTTGACAGCTGCTCCTAAGTGGTTTCACAGTGCCAAATTATTTTTATGATTGTTTGATGTTTTATTCTCCCATTTCAGTTAATGAGATAGGATCCCACAATGGTCATAATTCAGAGCTGTCAGAACTAAAAAGCATGCTTGTGGCAAGATAGCCTGATGGTAAATAAGGCTAAAAGCAGTGGATAATAAAAACTCTCTTATCCAAGTCTCCTCTACAATCAAAACTTGTTTTGGATCCTTCTTCCCTTTGTGTTTGCTTGGACTGCAACTTTCCCCTTTGGGCAGGT
Source organism: Alligator mississippiensis (assembly GCF_030867095.1). Classification (NCBI taxonomy): domain Eukaryota; kingdom Metazoa; phylum Chordata; order Crocodylia; family Alligatoridae; genus Alligator; species Alligator mississippiensis. The sequence continues at coordinate 74,284,385 of NC_081830.1, forward strand.
AATCCCTGGGTAACGTCATCCTTCTAATTTTGTTCAACCTTTCCGTGTAATGAAATGTGTGGGATACATAGGAAACATTGAAATGTCTAAAGATATTGAGTGCTATATTATAATTAAAGGGCTTGCATATCGCTTATTGTGCCAAGGGAATAATTTGTCATGTGCTTAGAAGAAAGCATTCAACAAATGACCTTTAAGAGTCCCAGGAAACACCGCCAATCTAAAATCCCTAGGGGTTGAATGAAAACTTTCCATGAGTTCCTGTTTAAAATCCTAACTTTCAAGAACAACACCCCATCTCTCTTTTATGTGCCTACAGTTTGCTTTATGGGGGATGTACACATGGTGGCATATAGGTAGGATGGTTTTGGGACAGGGAAGAGAATCAAGAACTTGTGATTTTTATCCAACTCTGCCACAGACGACTTTGGTGATTTTTGTCTTTTGACCTCTTACTACCCTGGTTTACCCACTTATAAAATATCACACAAGTGTTCTGCAAATTCCTTCATTATGAAGTGATTAATTCATATTTGTAAAGCATTTTGTGACTTCCAAGCAGAAGGTGCAAAAGCTGTGTCATCTACCATTTCACAATCGGCCCAATGATCAAAATGAGTACAAGGTTACTTCTGAAGGGGAAAAAAGGGGGTATCATAAATTCTTTCTGGAGAATACTTTTAAAGCTTAAAGCATGTTATGAAAGTGTGACATTTGCACATGTTCTTCTACTTATAATTAACTGAAAACTGAGCATAAGCATTTTCATTATTCTGAAGGGGAAACGTAGGTATTTCACAGTAGTAGCAATTCTGATGACTGGAGGAAGGGGTCCTCTACTGGAATGAGCTGCTATAAATAGTTTAGGTTAAAGTTTTTGGATCTGATCCAAAGCCTGCTGCAGTACATGGAAATCTTACCATTGACTACCATGAGTTTTTAGTCTGGCCACTTATACAATGAAATCATGCTTCACCTTTAAAGATTTCTTACTTTCTATTGCATACTTTCAATCAGAGTTTTTCACGGTCATGGAAACTAATACCACACGATCAAATGTCAGCAACAGTAATAGCTAGTTCCACCCTGAGCATGAGAGAGAAAAATACTCCTTTCTGACAAGTGACCACCATAGACTGGCCTCCTTATAAGTATTTAGTAAATCAAGAGTGTCTGTCATCTCTAACCCCAACTTGATTGTAATCAACTAGGTCCACATGATAACAAAGGGACATAAGAAATGAGACATTAAATTAAAAGAGTTGCTTTTTTATCCTCTCTGATAGTAGTCAGTGCCTGCTACTTCACAGGAAGGTCCAAAAACTTTAAAGGGTTAAAGGGTAACCTGCTTTCAGGCAAAATTCCCTTCTAACCTCCAACAGTTAGAGGTTAGGTTAATCTCTGAAGAATGGTATCATCATGCCTGAGCCAGGCTGACTCCCGCTTAGAGTGGGGAATTCCTCCCCATTTGACAGTATCTCTTTAATTCACAATGAACTTTCTAATGGAGGAAGTACTCTAATCTAGTGGGTAGTCTACTGACTAGAGATATACCTATAGAAAGATGCCATATTCAGCTTGTTCATGCCTATTGTTACTCAAACCATTAAACTGTAACACACCATTATATATATGTTTATAATACTTGAAAAAATAAGAGACAGACTATGGTGTGTGTGTGTGTGTGTGTGTGTGTGTGTGTGTGATATATACACACACAGCAGAGTTTGTGAAGGGAAAATGAAAAAGATAATGCCTCTCTTAATCATGGTAGATTATAGATGATGGGTAAGAGAAGTGTTTCCACTCAATATATTTAGGGTGTGTACAAAGGTAAGCTGTGCGATTACTGACCAGGAGCAGCCTGTGCAGCCATTCCCGGTGCCAGGAACTGCACCAGAAACCTGGTGTAAGTAACACTGGGTGGAGGGAGTGGTAGGAGGGATATGGGGTGGGGGATTAGCAGGGCAGGTTGTTAGGATTATGGGGGGCTGCTGAGTCTGTGGGGGTGGTTGTCCATCAGGGGGTGAAGGGGTTGGAGGACTAAAAATAGCCTAGATTGTGGGGGAAGGGTAGGAAGAATACAGCCCTATGGCTGGGGCAAGTGGCTTGGCTTTCCCAGCCCTGGGGCTACACTCTGAACATGTGCAGACATCACTGGATTGGGTTCCATTCCTGATTTAAGGTCATTCACCTACTCAGGTGATGTAACTTAGAACGGGCCAACTATTTTTTCCCAATTTAAACCCCCTGAACAACTGCACAGATCAGCATTTAGATCAACCTAACCTTAGTTTAGAGATCTGCACATCTATAGAGTTGTCCCCCACTCAACTATTAGATGTAGCTGTGAATATAATAAGCCAATTCCTGAGGTTCGGTCAAAGAGTTCTTAATGCAGTTCAAGAGAAGCGGCATGTAAAAACCTATTGGATTTTAAGTCCATTGTGATCTGCTCCTACCAGTGACACTTCTGTACAGTGCTCATCCCTGCCATGCTGGTTCCCAGTCACTACATGCACTGTCCGTTAGAGCAACTGAGGAATGCAAGGACTGCCCAGCTGCACATCCTCCAAAACAGAGTAGCAGAGAAACCTCTTTTTCCCATTCTGTGTCACTCTTGTGCTTGGACGAGATCCTCCTGTAGCTAGATGAAGCACCTTATGACAGATTTGCTCTAGAAGAGCAAGGCAAATCTGTCCTTCCACCGCAGCAGCTAGGCTTCAACATGAAACGGATAAGAAAAATGTGTAGCTTTCACATCTAAGAGGTTATAGGCCGGTCTCATAAGTGGCCCACTATCTCGTTATTAAAAATTTATTTTATAATGGCACCCTAAAGCCCCCATCATTGCCAAGGGTCCTTTGGGTCAATGGCTCTCACTAGATTGTTATCCAAACCCAGTAAAGTGAAGGGAATCTTTCCCCTGACTCTGACAGCTTTGAATCAGGCCCATTTTAGTTTTCCTGGAGCACTTTTCACCTTCGTTTCAGTGCTAAATACATTGATTTTGTTTCTTTTCTAAAAAGAGTGAAATCTCGGCAGGGACAATGTGAAGAAATTTGATATGGCTTAGCAAAGTTCAGGTACTTCTTTTTCCAGTCACAAGGAAAGAAAATTGATGACGCCACAAGTTTAATGCTAATTGATTTATTACCTGCCTAAGCAAATCCTGGGCAATGCAATGGCAGGCTTAGACTTAAAGCAAATGATTTACAAGATAATGTTTGACTCTGGGAAAGGGTAATCAGATCCAGATACAATGGATGATAGGATAATTGAGAAGAAATAAAAGAGGATAAATTGCCATGTGCTAATGAGTTTACAGGCCCTAATGGGGAGGACATCAGTTTTAACACTCAGGTTATGAGCTAGGAGCAAGGCTTTTTTTCTTCAATAGCTAAAGATGTAGTGCTGAAACAAACCAAGATTAATGGTATCCCACTCACTCACTTAACCATTTTTTTTTACACCTTGGACAGTCTCCTGTATTAAATGCATAGTTTTTGTTTGACCAGGTTTAGCCAAAACAGTTCAGCCCAGTTGAGAGCCACATTATCTCTACCTAAGCGAAGACATAACAGTTGCTGTGGGATGAACCACACCAAAGAGCATCATCTCTTTCTCCTGCTGCAGCACTGGCTGTCTGCCGAGTTTGCAATGTCTTTGCGAGTCTCTTTAGGATCATACGAATATTCTAAAGCCTTTCTACAGCCGAGCTGCACTCAGATTTTGAGGCAGTTGCCAGAGCAATGCTGTCTCACATCATGATTCATTTTTATATCTCTCTCTCCCTCTATCCCATATCACCAACTAGAACCAGGGACACTTTATTGGTATTTCTGATTACTGCTGTAGCAGTCTAAATTTTTCAAGAGGATAGGGGTCTCACCAGCCCTAATGTAGAAATACACGGTGTGAATGGTGCTAGCCACAGAGAAATAAAAGGATATGGTGTGAGGCATTATGGGTGAGGAATACAGAAATGAAGCCCTTCCTAAGAGACCAAAGCTGTATTCCAATGTAAGGCTTCCAACAAATGAAGTTTAATAAGATGAATTATGGTACAGTTCCAGAACGAACAGAAATGCTGCTCCAATGAAGCTTTTAAGTCATAATATACACAACATGTTCAATACTCTGTATTAAAAAAACAGAATACTAGGGAACATGTGCCAAAATAGCTAGATCCCCCTGGTTTAAGGTACACAGGACTTTTCCTTAAGAATTCAAATATTCTTTGGAGATATAGCTGCTAATTAGTTATAATAGGTTCACTCTTATGTAATCCATATGTAGCTCCTGTTGAAGCCAATGGGGGTTTTGTACAGAGGAGAACTGCAGGAGCAATTTGTGTTTATACATAGCTAGATTGTGTCCTGCTAAACACATTGGTGGGCAATTACTCAAATGAGTGGGCACATTAATTAGAACAAGAGAATGGCCTATACAATTATAATACCTTCACCTAATCCATTGAAAACTTCAGCTCAAATTTGAGCTCTGAGAAATTGCATTTTTTGGCCTTCATTTTGCTTCACAGTTTTGAAATATCCTAGTTTTATAGAGTGAATCAGACAAGCACAGATAAGCAAACAAAACAATTTGACCCTTAAATTGTTTAAGGAAAAAAAGGAAACCAGACTGTCCTCGTCCCTCCGCAGTGACCGAGCCCTCCGAACCAAGCAGGCCTGTGCTTTAGGAAAGTTTGGAATTGGACATAAACATGTTGGTCGCCCCTCTCTTTCTAGGCCTGTTAGCTGAAGTTAAAGGGAGCGTGACACTACTCATTCAAGCCTCATAATGAGCTAGCTATAACCCCAGAGCCCAACAGCCTTGAATGTTAGCAGTTCAAAATCTGAATCCAAGTCTGAATTTTGTCATTTGAGCTCATTCCTCATTCCCTTAAATCCAGGCCAAGCTCTGCTCCCAAGTGCTCATGAATGGCTTATCTCTAGTGAGCACCAGGTACAAGTGCATCTGAGGGCAAAATCTGGCCATGCTTTGCAAGTGCCCGGTCCTGCAAGTTTTTAGCCACTCTGGAATTGAAGTCCTACCTCAGGGAAGCTAAGCAGAATGAATGCCAAAGCAAACAAATTGCCCAAATTCGGACCATAGCACTGATGCTACCCTCTTTTCTTTCACCAAAAGAAGATTCTTGTGCATTTGTGAAAAAACCCATTAAAATATGTATTTTTTAAGCACATTTAAATACATTTGAGCAGAAAAGCGTGTTTATTCACAGGAACAAGCCCAAAGAAGTATACTTCAAATAACAGTACATTGCACAAGAATTAATACAAGAATAGATAAAATGGTAAAACGTCTGTTTTGCCTATTTAGTGGCCTGCTCTCTGCAAGTCCATGCATACCACCTGATATAGTTGGTTATAGCATACAAAAACTCATGCCTTTTGGAATTAGGCAGTAAGGTGCCACATCTACCCTGCCTTCTGCCTAACTTCAGGCTAACACTGCTAACTACCTCCCGCTAGTACAAGAATTGTTCTATTTGAAGCAAAGTTCATTTTTTTTCTTCGAAAGGAAGACATCATATAAGAGCATAATTCTAGTATCAAGGAGTCACTGTGCAAGTAAAAACTATGACAGGTGTGACTGCAGTAATTGTTTCCACCCAGTCTCCCCAGTGAAACATGGACTTGATATGCTAGGAAAAACATTCTGATTATTTAAAACACTGCTTGTTTGTTGATTTTGAGTGACAGATTTTTTTTTTTATTTATTGTTCAATGCTGAGATGGCAGATTGGATTTTTCAAAGGAAAAATCCTAATCACCAAGGGCTGTTCTAACCCCTACTGCTTACCAAGGTCTGATCTAACCTTGATGGGAATCTCTCCACCGATGCCAGTGGAAGTTGTATTAAAATTTTTATGAACTGCCACGTATTGAAACCTACTTTGTCTGCAAAGCCTTCCAACATGAATCTATGAGCAAAATGAATTTTATTTTAAGAACAGAACCAATAAAAATGTTCACTGTTTTGACTTGGGACCTTTAAATCTCTGTCAGGCTCTGCATGATGCACCTGAATTGTATTGTCTCTGCTTGGAATCTGAGTTCCTCCAGTCAAAACTGGATCTTCCTCTGAGTGCTGAATAGCAGCAAGCACTTTTTCGCTTCTCAAAATGTAATGCAAAATAGTTCTCTGTATGGTTACCTAGCATTATTCTCTCATTAGAATAACTCTGTTACTTAGTATAAACATTTCAACAGATGCAAACTTTTCCTGGGTGCAACAACCCTTCCTCTTCTGTAGGTGTGATTTATTTCCCTTCAGCCTTGGCAATGACTCCAATCTACTCCCATCCTGATATTTATATCTGCACATCATGCCAGATATTAGGATGTAAAAAGACTTGATTTTCATCACAGCAGAAGCGTAGACCTCCAATCTAAACATAGACGTAGGACGTTTCTAATAGACACCTAGGATATGTACCTAACTGATTATTTGACTATGCTAATAGCCTATATGAATACGTAAACAGTCTTTGTTGAGAGTGGTAGGATTATCCATATAGTTTTGCATGTATTCATTAAGGCAGGGGTTGGCTACCTCTGGCACACACGCCGAGCATGGCACGTGAGGCCATTTTCCTGGGTACGCGTTGGGGCAGGGGAGGCAGCAGCTCTTTGCAGCCTCCCGGCTATAGCCAGCCCCAGCTCTAAGCAGCTGCTGCCAGCTGGTAGCCTGGGCTGCTCCCAGCAGGCAGCTGGGATGCTGCAAGCCCTGCTGGGAGCAGCCTGGGCTCCGTGACTATCAACAGCTACCCAGAGCTGGGGCTGGCTGCAGCCAGGAAGCTACAAACAGGTGCTGCCTCCCTAGCCCCAAAGGACACAGTGCTAGAGCCCGGGGCTGGGAGACAGCTGGGGCTGGGGCTGGGGCTGGGGCTGGGCTGGGCTGGGCTGGGGCCAGGGCTGGCACGGGGGGGCAGCAGCTGTTTGTAGCCTCCCGGCTGCAGCTAACCCCAGCTCTGGGTAGCAGTTGATAGCCACAGAGCCCAGGCTGCTCCCATGGAAGCCCTGCTGCAAGCAGCACAGGGTCTGTGGCTGTCAGCAGCTACCCAGGACCTGGGCCAGCTGCAAACATCTGCTGCCTCTCAGCCCCGGCCCCGGCCCCAGCTGCCTCCTAATCCCAGAACCAGCCCTGGGCTCCAGGGAAGCAGCACCTACCGGCAATGCTCCCTGCTGTGCTGCCCTCACCACTTCTGCAAAGCAGCGTTGGAGCCCAGCGTGGCAGGGCACAGCGAGCGGCGCAGAAAGTTGCGTACTCCAAGCTCCCTGCTGTCCTGCCACACTTCCCCTGCAGGTGGGGACAGCAGCGAGGGGCACAACCCTGAGCTGCTGCCCACGCTGCTCCCATGCACACAGGGAGCAGTGGGGTGGGGGGCAATGGGCAGCAGGGCTGGGGGGCAGGGGCTTTAGGTGGGGGGCAAGGGGCACAAGCATGCCATGTACCCCCTGCCCTCATTTTGTTTTTCTGGCATGCCGGCACTCCGGCACCTTCCAAGGTGGGCATTGTGGGGGTTTTCAGCACTCCGGCCAAAAAATGTTGCCTACCCTTGCGTTAAAGTAATCTTGGCAATTTGATTTTTTGAAAGTCAGGCCCACAGATCAGGATGCCAAAAATAAACACAAATACTCTTAAGGTAAATTACCCAAAGGCATGTCTACCTACCTATGGAAGAGCCCTGCTGCCTGCTACTTCCCCAAATTGTAGTGATGTAACAGCTCTTTTTCCCCTACAAGAATGCAGTGGTGAATGCTCAGCACTGACCTAAAGGCACTAGACTCCTTCCATCTGGTGAAGTAGCACTGGTGGAACAGACATAGCATGCCCCGGCTCGGTATGAGGTGGCAAAGACATACCCTCAATTTCCCACCTGCAAAATGGGACAATGGAACTTACCAAACATTTTAAACCACTATCCGATCCTCCTATTAGAACTAAAGGTGACAGAGCTGAAAAGCAGCAAAATGCTTAAGCCTGTGATAACGTTCAGCTCGCAAGGGGTCTCACTGAAGTCATGCCATGCATGCAAGGGCTTATGAGACTTGCTGGATACTAGTGAGAGAATGGAGGTATTTGAGAAGGTAAGATGGATGGTTTTGGCCAGACCTACACACTATAGAGATTTTTTTAAATAATTCTGAACATGTTCGTTGTCCAGGCACGCTTCAGTTTGTTCATTTTGCCATTGTAGTTTGACATTGCTCTCCCTAAACTATCAAATCCTCTGCAAACAATTGCCATTTAGTGTTAAGAAAATAAAACTTGATGAAATGTAAATGCTTCATATGTTCAGTAGCAAATTTTTAAAATGAAGTCACTTGGCTCTGAACCCCTTTTCTAAGATAAAAACTTAATTTTACATGCTTCATTTCTTCAAAAGTTCTCCATAAACGCTATAGCAAACATACTCTATAAGCGTGTACACACAGACATACACACACATTACTAACATCTACAAAGTAGGGCTGTGCAAAGCTTTGGGTGGTGATTCGATTCAGAGGAGATTCAGCCCGATTCAGTGACTGAATCTCTGAATCTGAATCGAATCAGGGGACCAATTAAAAGGTCCGAATCAATTTGAAGCTCTCTGAATCTTCAGAAAAGATTCAGAGCGCTTCAATGCTTTGGACCCGATAGCTGCAGCAGGGAACTGGACCCAGACTCGAAGTTGGTAAGTAGGGGGCAGAGGAGGGGGGCTGGAGGAGGGGGGAAGGAACCATGTGGAGGCCCCTGCCAGGCCCCATCCCCTGCCTGCTCCCCCAGCAACCCCACCTCCATGGCTGCCCTCGCCCACCCCAGCTCCTGGTGCTTTAAAAAGAAAAGCCCCCACTCACCAGGTGCTGCCGGGTGGGGGGGCGGGCCATCCCCGCTGCCCGCTGCTGCCTGCCACTGCCCCACGCTGCATGGTAGGCTCTGCCATGATCCCCCCGACCCTCCCCCTCGCTCTCCCAGCCCCTGCATGGCTGCCCTGCCTGCTCCAACCCTTTAGGGAAAAAAATGAGAAAATTCCCGGGATTCACCACTCCTACAGTGGCCTCAGGGCTTTGGGGGCTCATGCAGAGCCCCCCATATGGTGCAGGGCAGCTGGAGGCAGCCAAGATTGCCCCCCACTGGCCAGAAATGGTTGGTTTGGGGGTTTTCTTGCGGGTTTTTTTCTTAGCCGCAGCAGGTGGGGCAACCATGGGGGGGAATGGGGGAGCAGGGGAGGGTCAGGGGGCTCGTGCAGGCCCCTCCATGCAGCATGGGACTGGGGGGGAGAGCAGGGATTGCCCCCTTGCCCGGCAGCACCTGCTGAGTCCGAACTTTATTTTTTTCAAAGTGCTGGGAGCTGGGGCAGGCAGGGCAGCCATTGCTGGGCTAGGAGAATGGATGAGGGATGGGCCTGGCCTGGGTGATTTGGAGATTTGGCAGAAGCTGAATCTCCGAATCAGATTCGGTCAAATCGATTCGGGACACCGAATCGAATCACTGTCCCCCGAATCAGTCAAATCCGAAATGAATACTAACCACTTTGCACAAGCGTACTACAGAGCTCTACAAATGACCAACATTAATGAAATGCAGCTTCATCTAGGGTGGTGCCGGGCAGCAGCCACCTTTCATACAGCGTGTCCCGCATCACTGAAGCCAGGGAATATTGTATCCAATGTCCACAGCTCCAAAATCTTTCAAAAAATGCCCATAAAATGAAGTACTCACATTTATGCAACAGTGCAAAGACATGTTCATCATTTTCAGTGATCTATCCCCTGCCCATTCTAATGTGCATATGTGAATGCACAACTGCAGAAAGTGCGTGAGCAGATGTTCTCAACCATACAGGGCAGATCCATATGCATGGGTGTGTACTGTGTGCAAACACAAGGGGAAACCTGGAAGAAGGTCATTTGTAATGGAAACCCACATGGATCAGATAGGACCTCAAATTATAAAGCCCCATACAGCAGATACACGAACATACAAGTAACAAAGCAATGAGGTTGCATGGTCTGAGAGGATGGAGGGTTGATTTAGCCCTGTTAGGATCTGATCTTATATTTCCGGAGTTTGGAGAGGCAGGTTAGTCTTGTGGTTCTCGTACTGGACTGAAACTGAAAAAATCTGCATTCAGTTATCAGCTCTCCTGTGGGTTCTTGGTGGGAGTGAGACTCCCACATCTCACATGTGCTCTTGAAAAAGTAACTCTTAATGTCCAAGTGCCTCAGTTTCCAACCTGTTAAAAGGTGATAATGACGATTGTTTTCTCCCACCCTTCATCTGTCTGTATCTGTTCATACTGGAAAGTCTATCTCTTACTATGTATATGTACAGCACCTAGCACAATCAGGTCCCATTCCCACCCTGGGGTTACTTAGTGCTACTGTAACAAAAATAACAAGCGTTCCATAAATGAAACTCAGCTATTCCTAAAAAATTATTTATGAATCTGATCTGCAGACTATGAAGCCATCTCCTCTGGCAAACAAGCTCTCCTTACTTTTAGGTCCAGCTACCTGAAAAGTTATATAGGGTGTATACTGTTGAAATTCAGCTGTTTCTGTCTTGTTAAAATAAGCACCCATCTAGAAACCAGATGTTCAACATGACACTAAGACTTTTTGGGAGGGGGAGCAAAAAACCATTTTTTATCAGAGCTGTCAGCTCATATGCCAGTGATTTTCAGTCTGGTGCCACTGGAAATAGCTGAGACATAATATTTTGAGAATCATAGTATATAATGGAAACATCAACTCAACCTTAACTTTGGCTGCGCTGCCAGTACTGCTGTAGTATAGCTTCACTGCTTCCATTTCAGCTTTGGCCAACAGGTAAACCTCAGGAAAGGAAAATTTGACATACATGTAAAAAATAAGCTGGTGGATATGGATAAACTGTGCACAGATATTGGTATTTTCAAATAGGTACTTCTCAAAGGAGCTGTATTGCACACCTTTGACCTTTAACTGGAGTGTTCAAACATTGCATGTAATGATGACTACCAATGAAAGTTCTATGCTGTGCTTGGCTGCACTTTCTATATGAGTGCCAGCAGTAAGATAAATGATAAACTGGTTCACTGGAGTACTAGTGGTTTGGGGGCTATTGATTTTTGGTCCATTCTCTTTAAAAGTGAGATCTAAAAAGTTGACAGAGGGTCATTAATTTCATCATATACTTGTCGTCTCATCCATAACCAATCCAGGGACTGTGTGTGCTTGTCACTCTCTGTTTGCACTTTATTTGTTTAGGATTTCTTTGTGATTCTACATTTTTTCCCTTTATTTCAGGGTCTGTGGGGGGGGGGGAGGGGTTTAAATGAGCTCCTTGTCAGGACTCCCACTGCTAGTGTGTGTGTGTGTGTGTGTGTGTGTGTGTACGTACGCAGGTGACTAGTAGATTCAGTGGATCCATTATGAAGTCTATATTAGGCAAAGAAAAAAGTCGCTTCTATTGGGTGCTTTTCATTTTTTTAAAATTAATCCTTTCAAATTTATCAGTCTTAATTGTCCAATCTGAAGGACTCTGATTGAAGAAACACTTGTATAGCGGCATCAGACTCTTGTTTGAAGAATTATTATAAAAGTCATTGTAGATTTTTTTCCATATGAAAATTCCATGGACTTATGCAATGTTCTTGTATCACATTGAAACAATTGAATTTAAATGGACATATAACTACAATAATTTGAGTCTACTTTATTGCAGTTCTGAATAGGTCCTCAGTGACTTTTTGTAATGTACTAACTAGAAAAAACTTTTAGAAGCTCACTAAAAATATATTTTCACCTGGCACATTTTAGTTTTCCTCATAGCAAAGAGATCTGGGGCATTATCCATAATTATTAGAGGAGTAAAATCAAATAAAAATCTTTAAGACCAGTGAAATATTCTTCTGTACATCTGGTGGATAAACAACAGCAGGAGAAATCAATTCACATATAAGAATTTCATACAGTAGGCAGTTGTTAAAATGTAAGTTGTTAAAATATATTTCTTGGTAGTAGTGTTATCCGTCTTTGAATAGTGTCCATATACACTGTCTCTTTTTGGAACCCACACAAAAGTGTATGTAGAAAGTAAGAGAAAGTGTGATTAAGTACTATAGATGATGGCAAGAAAATCCAGTATTAATAATATCACAACCTGCCAGTAAATCTCTGTTTTATAGGTGAAGAAATACAATTCTACTTTAAAGTGTGTTTTTATATACCCTTGAGTGCCCAACTAGCTAAACTACCAAGGGAGCTCTACATGATTTAGAAGTTAATCCTTCAAATGGCTAACAATTGAATGCCTCAGCTGTTTGTAGTTTCCTACTGCTGGCTAATTTCATTTTTGTTTCATGTGTTCAGTGGCAAGCTTTCATTGTTCAGAGGCCTGACACTGAGGTTGTAAGTGTAGTTAATTTAGTTAAAATAAGGCTGGGAACATTCACACCATGTTCAGCTTGTTATGAGTAGACCTGGTAGAAGTTGAGGAAAACACTCCTGGAGAATAAACAGGACTGGAAAAACAGAAAAGAAAAGAGAAAGAAAGCACACAAAGAAAGCGAGAGAGAATCTAAATTTGCCAAGCTGGTGAGCATGGGATAAGTTCTAAAAAAAAATTGAAGGAAATCAAAGAAAAATGACCCGCGTAACTGCACTAGTCTGATGGCCATAACATTTGAATAAGTTGGAACAATTTGCAGCCACAGGTTTAGCTTTCTGAATGTGTTCTTAACCTTCCATTCCCCTGTTCACTCCTCCTCTTTCCCTTTTTGGACCTCTGATGCTTTAAAAAAAATGAACATCACTTAAAATCACTGTATCAACTGCATCCCTCTCCCCATTTTGTTCCTTTGACATTTTATGGGGATTAGGGAGAGAAAGAAACACTTCAAAGTGTTGTTTTCAGTCACCAGTGCATGAACCCCCTCTAAATTTCTCTCCTATTTCTCTCAGTGACATAAGACGTTCTGAACATAAAAAGAAAAAAAACCCTAATTGGAATTATAGTCTTAATACCCTTAGCACCCCATACCTCCTGCAGGAAAAAAATGTTTTGTTTTGGTTTTTTAACAGGAATGCAACATTACTCAATGGAATTTACCCTGTAGGGTAGGAAATCCAATGCATTACCAAGGCCGTGACTCCTACTGAAGTTTTGCTGTCACCTTTTGTTTAATTGATCCACTCTTCATCCCCATTCTCTATTCACGTCCCCAAACAGAAAGCTTGGTGTACGGGCAGAACCTGACCTTGACTGGTTTTCTTTATTGGAGATAAGCTCATTGTTCTTCATAAGCCTACGCTGTGGCTATTCTGAGGTTTGTGTCCATCTCTGAAAGCGAGCCATGGGCAGAAAGCTTGAGAGCTGTAGGACTTCTTCATCAAAGTTCTCAACTCTAGTAAACAGCTTTTCAAATTCCTAATGATAACCTTAGTTAACATGTATTTTAAGGTATCCTACTGCTTGCTTCTTATTATGTTCAACGACAGATACAAATATTATTTCAGCACTTGAACCTGTTGGATTTTTACAGGATTATAAGCTTATATGTTATTCCAAAACCCTGCTGAGTTTTCCTTTAGCATTCATAAAATCTTTCCCTTTGTACAGAGATAAATATTTTTTTCAGGAAGTCATTAATTTTGGAGTTTGAGAAATATGAAGTAGACAAAGTGGGTAATTTTTCACACTTAGAACAATTTCCCATTATATTATGACTCTTTTTCTTGCAGTGCTGCAAGAGATTAATCTGAGTGTTATTTTCTCCACTAATTGGCTTTACAGATTGCCATGGGAGATAGCACCTAATAAAGCCAAGAGAGAAAATGCTAACCGCACTAAGCTATCCCATAACAAGAGGACCTATTCATTCAAAGGGTAATACTCTATTAGGGCAGGTTTTCTCTGGAGTTGGTTGGAACAGAATGCAGCATGCATGGAAAACAGCAGTAGGCTACATGCCTTACCTGATCTCTAAAGCACTCCCGTTTTGAGACGAAATGGCCTCCATGTCCTGAAGATGCAAAAGATAGCACAGCATTCTCTACAGAGGAAATGCCAATTCTGTTCTGAGTCAACAAGAAACATTGGCCTTGGAAGATTTTATATGCACGCACAATCCTTGCTCAAGGATGTATTAATAACTTCTCCAGATTAGTAGAAAAAAACCAGGTAGAGTATTCTGATGGAAAAGGTGGAGGTGATACAAAAGAGGCTGGATTAGTGCTCACATTTGATAATGGACAGCAATAGGTCTCCCAGAACTATAAGAATTATTAATGAATTTGGAACACTGTTTGATAATGGATGGTGGGAAAAAAGGTACGTTCTACTCTTATCCACACTAAGGCTTTCCTAGCTCCACAAAACTGCATGGTTTCCTGCTTTACCTTACACCTATCTACACGGTGTAATTTCAAGAAGCATGACCATAAGGAGGCTGAAGTACTGATTGCGTAGCTTCATGACAGGGCGCACCATTCCTTTTTTATGAATGCCACCATTAAAGATTACCCTTTCTTGAAAAAAGGCAACACTCAACAGCAGGAGATTTTCTGTTGCTTGTCCCTGTACAGGAGGGTAACTCAAATCCCACTCTGGTCACAATTTCTTGACTATTTGAAGACCTCCATATTAGTGGCATGTAGTACCTTCTAATTTTTAAATATTTGGAAACAGCCAAAGTACAATTTATTCCATCATCAAATACTCCTCATGTCAAAGAGAAAAATCTCTCCTACTGTATCACCATCAAGAATAAGTGCAGCACACAGGTGTTACTTGGAGGTCTCTCATCCAAATACTAACTCAAAGAACACTGTTTAGCTTGTGATATTTGAGAAAAACATTTCGCACAAGGTAGTGTGATCCAGGATATTTCAATAATAACCTTCCTAAGGCCCCTGGGATCAGAGGACCAAATTTTTCAGAAATACTTCATTTTTTCATGGCCAGATGTCAATCTCACTTTCACTGATGTTGTGATCTGAATGCATATTTCACATAGCTTAGTATGTAAAATTTGAAATAATTTAGGCACATGGAAACTGGTGAAGAACACCCAACATATGACAGAAACCAGATGCCCAACAAGTATCTTAACACAGAACGTTTTGGTTTGGGGCCTGATGCATCTGCCTTGTCTAAATATGAATCAAAGTATCTCTGTTGTGCTCACTTGCAGTTGTGTTACATATAGTCACTCCAGACTGGTTTCCAGGAGCAGCTACTCCTAATATTGTTCATGTCACAGGGCAGAAAAGGTAGTTAAAGAAACATTTATGAATTTAGGTGGAGACCCTTTTTACGCAGAGAGCCCATACAAAGTCGTACATAGCACTCAAATTCTTAATATGGGGTTTAAATGGAACATAGATGGGATTTAATGTCTCTGCTCTGGGTGAATTTTACCATTGCAGGAGATGGTGAAACTTTAATAATAGGAGCTCTGAGCAGCTGTTGATTTCATTAAAGTTATGCTTTAGCTGGGCCTCGGGGCTCTTACTTCTGAGGAGTTCGTGTGTGTGTGTGTGTACAATATTTCACAGGTGCAGTAGTTACTTTTGGAAACCTGCCATCACCTCACACAGTTACCATTAAGACAGAACAGCATTCGGAGACCCACAGCCATGATATCATTCCCATCTTACATGATCTGGGGGGGTTGTCACATCAGGAAATGCCAGCACAAGACGGTGGTTCAGTGCCTCTAAGGGTATGTTTTATATACAGGAGTATTATCACCACTTTCAGGGCTGTCTAGTAGGGTGGAGCAGCCTAAAAACTATAAGAGCATTCCAGTACATGGGATGAGGCTAGAAAGATTCAGATTCATTTTCCCATCTTTCCATTCTTTATCAGTGTTTTTTCAGGTATATTTTGCTACCTAGTTATGCACCATTTAGACAATGTAATACAGCTGAAGAGAGGGGAGTGAAAATACCCAATGAGGCATACATGTTATAACAAACTCCTGTGGGCTAATGTCCCATATGTGTATCTGTCAGCCTGATAGCTTTCGACTTGAACAGAACACATGTGGTCTCATGTATTGTTTCCTCAGTGGTTTGATAATAAAATATCTAGGATCACTCTGACTACATACAGCGGTACACCTCCCACTAACCCACTTAATACAGCATCTCTACTCCATGGTTGTGGTAAAGACCACTGATTCCAGCCAGAGTTACACTGGTGTAGTGAGAGCAGAATTTAGCCCAGAGAGTTTTCTATGATTTTTTTCCCATTCTTCTTGTTCCTTGTCAAATATACAGGCCTCTACTGGAAATTCATTAAGCCTGAGGTTGTTATAGGAAGACCCTGCCTTGAGGGTCTTACCAGCACTACTTGACTGTGTTTCTGTAAGTTCAAGTTCAGTTTCTTTGGACCCACCTTTAAAATTCTTTGTCGAGTTCATCACCAACCACACCTTGGCTCCAAGATTGATGGCAATCCAGGCTACATTTAAGTCAACAGGAGCTTTGCCTTCAGTGGGACCAGGTTGTCTTCTGGAGCAGCACAGAATACTGCCCCTGTGTGAACAGTATCACACTACCATTGTACCAAGCTTTGGATAGGACAAGCTTGCTTTTTTTGGATTGCATAAAAAGAGAAGAGAATCTAGGAGTAAATCGTATCTATACTGGGACTATAGATGCATTACCTGAACTAGGTTTAGATGTGGTTTAAAACATGCGCATGCTATCTTTGTGTAAGACAAAAGAGTGCATGTCCAAAGGTAAGGTTATGCTTCTCC
This sequence comes from Alligator mississippiensis, assembly GCF_030867095.1. NCBI lineage: Eukaryota > Metazoa > Chordata > Crocodylia > Alligatoridae > Alligator > Alligator mississippiensis. The sequence continues at coordinate 74,301,147 of NC_081830.1, forward strand.
ATCCTCAGTTTGTC